>NW_015505262.1:1062522-1129617 GCF_001515645.1 Sinocyclocheilus grahami | reverse complement strand
CTACAAAAAGGTATACAGTGTGTGTGTGTGTGTGTGTGTGTGTGTGTGTGTGTGTGTGTGTGTGTGTGTGTGTGTGTGTAAAAATGGGCTTCATTTTCTTCAACAAAATGGTGAAATGTAATCTGAAAATAATTCTGTAAAATTCATCTTGATATGAAAAAAGTTTTCTGATCATCATAAACCACACTTTAACTGAAATTAACTTTAAAAGTATTTTAAAAGTTAATCTTTAGAAATTAATCTTTAAAAGAAAGAAAGAAAGAAAGAAAGGTTTTGTTGAAAAAGTTAATTTTCACAACAACAAAAATTGTATTTATACTATTATTATAAAATAATACACAATATTTACATACACAATAGTACTGTATATAATAACATTTTATTTTGTATATATATATATTTATAGATTCATATGTTTTTTTTACCTCAGTGGTATAGTGTTTGTATTTATTATATTTCCTGATTTCCTGCAATGTATGTTGAATTAATTTTTTAAAAATCATACACAGAATATAGATAGATAGCTAGATAGCTAGATAGCTAGATAGATAGATAGATAGATAGATAGATAGATAGATAGATAGATAGATAGATAGATAGATAGATATATACTATATAACAATTATCATTAAAATAATTTACAAAATAATAAATGCAGTGAATTCAAATATAGAGAAATGTAAGTCTGGATATGTTTCTGTAAGATTCACCTTCATATGAAAAATGTTTTCTGATCATCATAAACCAGACATATCAAATGCCTCCGCCTCTCAGGAATCAAATACATCAAACCCTAAGAAGGATATAGTTCTCATAAAAACACTTTCTGTCTATGGTCATTTTTCACTGCTTTAAAACACCTGCAAAATTTATAACGTATTCAACAGTTTTTATCTTGCTAAACTACTTCATACCTCATTCAAAAGAGCATCACTCTATGTATAAATTAAGTCACAAACCAGTCTTGACACAGCATTTTCTTCACCTCTCAAGATAAACATGGCCAGTTGCTCTGCATAGCAACTGCTCTAGCAACAATATAAACAGCCTAGCACAAGAGCAAAAAAATGAGTATTTCACTTCAAGGAAGTTTCTTAATAAGGGAAAAAAAGTGGATGAAGATACATCCCAGGCGCTCCCGACGAGTAGGGTCTAAATTTCTCTGTTCACAGACATTCCTGTCCTGGAATCATCAACACATATTCTCTTTAATCCTTAACTGGCCAAAATGTTCTTCCAACTACTCATTCAGCAAACCAAGCAGCACACAGCCACAGGCACGACAGCAGACGGGGAGAGGAGCGGTAAGACTTACTCTGCAATAAATCCACCGGCAGGCAGGAGAGCAGGGCTGCTTTCTGAAAGGCCCACAATCAGGCACCAGATAAATTGCATTTTGTGCAAGCTGCATTGTCTCTGCTTCTGTGTTCTGCTAATCTAATGTGTTCAACATGGTCTTGGTCACCTTGACTTTGGTTGCCATAGCGCTCCATACAAACACATCCCCACCCAGAAATGCACCAAATAAGGCCAAGCGAAAAATCTCATAATCAAAGAGGTGAAACGAGAGTGGAAAATGCTTCCAAATATACATGTGCTGCCCTAAAGAGCGTATTAAAGCTGGAAATGCACTAAGATGATGATGAAGACTAATTATTCTAGGACAATAAATGCATTAAAGTGGGAGAATGTTTACGCATTCTCCGTAATCATTATTCATTTTTAATCAACAAAAGATAAATTTGAGTCGTTTAAGACGGAGGCCCTCTAAGCTGTATCAGGGCCAGCGTTGTTTGTTCTCAATATGACCTTTAAACACTTCGCTGAAACACAGAGGATTCAGCCAACGCGAAGGCGGCCGTCCTGTCTGGCAGCCGACCCCGGCAGATGCGACTTCTGAGGAGTTCAAAAGAATTCTGCATGGGGGCAAGGCTATTTACATAATCCTTCAGATATATTCCCCTGCAACCTAATCAAATTATTCACAAGTCTAGCCCCTAACCATGTAGACCCCGCGATACACAGCCCTTCCATTACTGTCCTCTCTCTTCCTTAATCATATCGAACCAAATCCAGTGTTGATTTTCCCTTTAGAATGGAAGGCAGTGGCGGAAAACAAAAGCTTTGCGATGTCTGACACACACAACAGTCTTTCCCCTCCAGGTCCATTTCTATTGCCATCTCAAATTAGTCCTCCATAATATTTGCTTTTCATCTGACACATTTAAAAGGAGAGAATATCAGCGGTAGGGTTAAACAAATTGCGCAGGGCGATACAAAGAAACAGATCATTTGCGTTCCATTGTGAGCCAAAGATCATAAATGAATCACTCGAAATAGTCTTTTTTTTTCCTTTCTGCGCTGAATTTGCGCATTAACTCGTCTAATCGACCGAATGACTTACATTGCGATAACCTGAAATGCCCCGCACTTGATTGGCTTGATCTATTTTCATTCACCTCCCCTGACACTAAAAACATCAAATGAGCCCTGTTTAAACAAAAGCACGAAAAGGCATATTTAAGCATGCACGCAATATGAAACTTGTCCGAGCGATGTCTCATTTAGGCTCCTACAATGCCTAATTCTGCACATTGCAATTACAGCTTTGTCTCAATAACAATAGGCCATCACCACAGTTACGGCTGGCACCTAAGGGGTTAAGCTGTCAGGCTCCATCAACAAAGTTTACATCATATGTGCGGTCAATTTTCAATGACTTCTTTTCCCACGTCGAAATAAACTATTTTATGTCTCCAAATATGCAGATCATTTTGCTTAATGAAAGATGCTTGACGTCTCCGATCCAATTAATATGCAAATGCAAGCGAGGATTTATTTGTGACATTCTGTATGGGTGAGAGAAAACAAAAAGGGCTCTTAACAGTTACACTAATTGCTGTGACTGATTGTCACATATCATCATTCACTCTGAATCTCCTAAATACCACATTTCAGATCAAATTCGTGCTTGCACTTTGTGAAGATTTATTTGCAAAGGGGTCGCATAGATCAGAGCGGGGGGCACTGAGCGGCAAGAGCGTCGGGATAAACAGTCCTCTCCCTATCTCCTTCTGTAACGCTCTCTGTTTCAGTCTGAATTGAACACAAAATGCTTGTTTCTAATTTCAAACATGATATACATTAGATGTATGTGGGTTTCCTGTATCCTAATGGTCAGTGTACTAATGCAGTTTGGCCTCTACTGGGAAAAAGCTTCAATAAGTGATGTATTTATTACTGTAAAAAATAAAATCTCTAATGCAGCTTCACTATTAAAAACATTTAATGGACAGTGCAATATAATCTGCTGTTTGCATCATCCTATAGCTTTAATGCATGAAGCAATATACAATATACAGTGATTGACTTAAGACAAAAGATGTGGCCTTCCCACAAAGCCAGCTAAATAAAACTGCCGGTCCACTTTTAAAGCAACAGAACCCTATTATTTCACAAAACAAAAAAATGCAAAGGAAACAGTGCACCTCAATAGTCAATGAAAGGGTTAATCTGGTAATCCAACTGATAATATGTGTGCATTCAATGCAAACACCCTCAAGGATTCTACATTGAGTGGAAAAAGTAACAAATTAGTTCAGAATGATCAACTTGCAGCTCTTTTAGCATTGTTTTTTAAGCCAGCCTCAGTCTATAAAACTAACTAGCATGTAATTGGAAGATTGGAAATAATGGTCTTGAAAAAGACACTTTATCAATGGAGCAGCAGTGGCAGAGCTGTCAAGCTTAAGACATCGAACTGCCTCTGACAAATGACTTAACGGCACAAGATTGAGAGTATACTGTAACAAAAATGATTCAGATAAGAAAAAGACATTTTGATATTACCTAAATACAGCAAGATTAACCCTAAAACAAGGCTAAAGCCGCTTCTTGCTAAAATGGCTGTTGCATGACGGGGTGTGTGTGCTATAAAGATAATATCTTTCAGCTCACTATGTTCTTTCTCCTCTAAAGAGGTTGGAACAGACAAGGCAGCTATTTGAGGATGTAATCTCTCGCTCCTCTCCTTGAAGCAGCCCATAATGCTCCGCTGCACACTGCTTAGCAGTAAGCAGCCAGGGCAGATTGTAAACAGATCTCTCATGAATTGCGAGTTTAGCAGTTTTGCGCATGTCCAAACAAGCTGCTTCCGATAACGCCATTCTCTCCCCGACAAGGGCTGACAAAAATCAGTCACTTTGCTGCAAACATGTGATTTGAGAGCCTTCAGTCAATGTGATTGACGGCTTTAATACCCCCCAGGAGCTTAATAGGAGAAGACAAACCAAGCCCTGATATACAATGTTTGTTTGTAAATCCTATTAAATGATTTCTAAGTGCTCTATATAGAATAAGGTACGTACACAGAAAAAGTGCATGTTACTGAACTTTTAAGACTCACAAATGAATGATATAACTGATAACTTATTTGAAAATACTGGTGACCCCGAATTTTGACCCAACTATCATTTAGCTGATAATTACGGAAGTCCTTATTTTATGCTTTAGATTGAGAGAGAGAGAGAGAACTTATTTATATCTCACAACGTGACTTTATATATTGCAATGGCAACATTATACTTTGCAATGTGACCTAATATCTCAAAATTTTATAAATCAAAATGTTTCATTATATATCCCAAGGGCAACTTTACAGGTACAATACAGTTCAAAAGCTTGGGGTCAGTACTTTTTAAAAGACACTAATATTTTTATTACTGTGCTTTTGAATGAATAAATGAAGCATTGGTGAGCATAAGAGACAAAAACATTTGAAAAATCTTACCAACCTTATATCTCCCAATTTGACTTTATATCTCACAATTGCACAATTCTATTTCACAATGGCAACTTTATATCTCACATTTACAACTTAGTGACTTTCTATCTCACAGTGTCCCTTTATATATCACAATATGACTTACTTTAAACTTCATTTTATGTTGCATTCTGAGGCAGACATGGGTTTTCACAGCTAACCAATCTAAACAAACAGAAATGCTTGAAAGCATAATACATCACCGTGGAACATTCCAGAACTTTCCGTAGCTTCCATCTCGCTTCCCGCTAATTTGCGGCCACTGACTGGCTGTAATGAAGGCCTCATGCATTTTTACAGCAATGTCAGGCTAAGCACTGTCATGTATATATTAACCAGTGAGCTAAAAGCTTTGTTGTCCTGCAGGAAAATGCAAGTCATCAAGCATTAAGCACATATTAATTTTCAATGGACCAGCAATAATGGGAATGTTTTATGAACAGGAAATCACTGTGGTCTTACCCATCAACCGGCCCGCATCAAACAAGGTTGCACACCGTCACCCCAGGTGCCCTGCACACGGTCTTCTCGCCTTTCAGAAGACTATCGTCAAATGTGAGCACGTCTGGATGCAACTTTTGGACATGTCACAGAGCTGCAAATCTGGCTCTGACCCTGTGATACAGTCCCGTGAAATGGTCTTCATTGGACATTTGAATGATGGTCGAGACTGTCTATGTGAGATTGAGGCAGCGGTTGTGTGAAAGGCAGATTGCTATGGCTTTTATGGCTAACTGCAGTATTCTTATACCAGGTAGCAGGTTTTCATTCTCCGGGCTTTTATTATGCCACATATAAAAAGCGTATTAGATGCGATGATGGGCACAGGCCTGCGCATCCTTCCAGACCCCTAAAAGCTTTTTTCAAAACAAATGCGGTAGGGCGAGAAATTTTAATAACAAGTAGATCGGCCCAATTCTATTCTTTGCTAACTAACAGACTAGTGCACATCATGAAAAAGCGGAAAATCCTACAGTAAATTTGAAGCACAAGTAATCTGGTGCATTGGAGGATACTCTCCCTCTCTCTCTCACGTCTCGGCCAGAGTTTATTTCACCTCAGAAAGAGGAGAAAATGGCTTTGGATTTTTTTTTCTTCTTTTAAACAAGACTCAAAGGGCAGGCAAAGCATTCTGGGGCCTAAAGCTGATGCCCTAGTGGCTCGGCCAGCCACTTTTCCAAGGCCTGCTACTTGATTAAATGCATAATCCACTACTCCCCATCCCCGATGATTTAGTGTGCCTTTAAATCAGCTTGCGCACACATAAAAACCTCAAATAAAAATCACCAAGAAAAACCATTGCACTCTAACTGTTCTATTAAAATGATACCCGGCCAGGCCTTTCTTCTCCGCAATACCGTTTATTCCACATGAATGCGTATCTTCATTTTTTTTTTTCTAGGTGTGCATATAAAATATTTAAAGTTTAAAATGTCAGCATTGAACATCAAATGCAGGAGTCTCTCATTAATCACCTAGGATGTAGGCTCCCTTTTAAGGTTATAACCCTTTGAAAGAGCAAAAATTACATTTCTGACCTTGAAGATGAGACAAACTCATAAAGGTAAAATAATTCACGCTTTAAAAGGAGGCAGTTATCTGCGCGCTCAAGTTGCTGCGCTGTGAGTTTCGGGAGGACACCAAACAACTTTCATTTTCATATTTACATCGAAGCTGTTCAGATTAATTCGAAATCAAATCGAGAAAAAAAAAAAGACCAAAACTGTGAGAAAACATCAAACAAAGAAATAGTGTAACTTTCAAATCCATGGGGCTCAGCTATCTGCACTGCATTGAATGTTGCTTTTTTTCATGGACTTTTATTAAATGGTGCATGACATTTCCATTACTCAAGGAAATTAAATTCGCTAATTTTCTTACAAGCCCGGTACGTCTGCTATTTTAAGGAGGTGCGCCGAACAGAACAATTGTTCCAACACCTACACAAAGAAAAGGGATTGTGAATCTACCTTTTGAAAAGAAAAAGTGAATTAAAGCCATAAAAGCAATTTGCTCTTTAATAAAACAAGTCTTGGTTTTGATCTTCCGCTAAACTGGCATTCGGCTAGGTATTAAGCCTGAAGCCACTTGCATTTATAAACCCAGGTGCCATGTTCCCGTTATGCAATTTACTTCCAAACTGCTTCTAATAACAATAAAAAGAAACAAATGTGATACATTTCAGGTGTTTTCCCTTAAAAGCAAGCAAAACACTTTCTAATCCATCTGAAGACTGAAAAAATGTCATTTTCAATCTCCAAATGTGTTTTTCTTTAGACAAAAGGCAATCACTATGAAGCTGTACTCAATATTTATCAACAGAAAATGTGATATTTAGTCTAAAACCCTCATGATTCAGAATTTAAAAACAAACAAATCCCTTAATGTGCTGCCGATCTGCAATGCGCTGCTTTTAAATCATTCCACATGTCAAAATGGAGCATCCCAGAAAACAAACATCACACCAAGACTTGGTGATGTTTAAATGTTAGTTTCTAGAGCCAACAGTTTTCCTAAGGAGGGCCGAGGAGCATATGCGCACACAAGTGAGTCTTGGCTGGGCCAGTGGAAGTGACAGAGTCACTCTGAACCTGGCTCTTCTCCTCTGGAGATGAAAAGGCTGATTACTCTGCCTCTCTCCTGGGGAACCAGCAACATGTCTGACAGCATCATTGAAAAATAGACTGCTGAGCCCCTCTGGGTCTTATAAGGGCTCGCATTTAATGTAGAGGAGATTCACACTAAAAAGCAGGTGACACTACAGTCTCTACGACTGCATCAATGAATACATTAAAGACTGCAAGGAGAGCAGCTTCCACTAAATGTTCAGTTTTCCAGGTTTAGGCTATCTGATAATGTGAGACCATAAACTAATTTAGTTAAGAATGATTAACCAACCAACGGCAAATTACTTGTGTTGACCTCAAAGGTGTAAAAAAGGCTTGATACACCACGATGCCTCAACCAATAGCAGACTGGGAAGAGTGTTCAGGAAACTTGTGTAAAAACAGTCAGTTTTTCGCAAATCTGCTAACAGTGCTACATAAATGACACACTCCACCTAAAAGTGTAGCACGTCTAACTGAAGAAACGTCCAACAAGCTGTAACATTTGTGGCCCTATAACAGTTTCTACAAGATCACGTTGCAGCAAAATTATCCTTACAAATCAAGCACAAAATGTACTTCAAAAACACTCAAAGTGTTTTACATCATATAATTCTGCCCTTCCTTGAGTAAATTTAAATACCCGTAATAGAGCTCAAACCAACAATGACCAACAAATAAAATGCCTGTATTGGAAAATAAAATTGCTATTACATATTAATTTAAAAATGTTAAATATAAAATCTACTAAAATTATAATAATTTTACATTTTAATTTTTTATTTAAATTGTAATTAATTTATTATAATTAACACCAGTCATTTTATTTCTATTATATAAGTAATACATAATTAATATACAATAAAAAATACATATTAATTAATTAATGAAACGGTATTGGTCTTGAAAGCATTTTAAACCAAAAGGCTGGATCCAAAAGGCTGGATAATATAAATATAAATGCAAAAAGAGGGTTGCTGTTGGAAGAAGCTATATAAAATGTATCTGTTGAGAAAAAGAGAATAATTGGTGCCGTATGAATCTTTATCCAGAGGGGTGTCATTATTAAACTAAGACACGCATTTCAATTCAGCAGTCATATCAGGGAGAACAAGGAACAAGACAAGATCAAGAAATCCTAATTATAATTACAAAATTACATAGGGTGCAACAAGGGTGCCTAGTTTAATGGTAATAATTAGAGACATAAAATTTTAATAGGAAATATGGCATTGTGTTGGTTTTGAGGCTTATGCCACTTTAAGGCCCAACTGCATATGTGTGTGTGTGGTTGAATGTTTAATGATGAGCACCGTGATTAAGACAGTTCACTTTGCACTACTGGCCCTCTACAGCAGCTCAGCCTGTATCACTGCCCTGAAAGAAAAAAAAAATCCCTATCCTGCAGCCAAACCGCCACACGTGCCCTTTTCCTGTCTCTCTTTATTACCCTGCCACGATCCTCTTAAGCAGACCTCTTCCCCAGCGCGATACCATATGTTTTCAGTTAAGAATAATTTATTTTTCTCTTCATTTAAGACATGGACTGGCTTAGCCAGAAGCATTACATTAAGCCCACTCTTCCACTCATTCATTTTCTTCTTGGTTTTTCTGTTTTGCTTTTGGCCATGTCTCTTTAAGGACTCCAAAGCTCCCTGTTGAAATGAATTTACAGCCACAACAAAACCAGCGCAGGATTTTAAGATCATTGTAAGTCATTTTAAGTTAATTCACTCCAGATTTCTACATTAACCTTTCAAAAAGAGTTCAGAGCGTAACTGAGTTGGGGTCAGTGTTGATGTAAAAACAGGTCATTCACGGGGGATTTTTCCGACCTCGTTGGTTTACAGTTAGCAGGAAAACTCTCGAAAATTCTCACATATATTTTTTAGCAATGCGCTGTTTGAGCCAAGTAAATACTTTTTTTTTTTTTATGAAAATTTTGAAAGATTACAATTTTTTAATGAACATATAAACAAGAAAACAAACAATAAATTCTAATATCATTTTGACTTTAAATGCTTATTCTCAGCATCCTTTGCAGGCTTAATAAGCAATAATGTAAATAGCACGGTGATGGAATTATTCACATTGAAATGTCCCTGTTAGGTGTCACACCTGGGTCTGAGGTCTCCAGAGAGACTCCTATGCTGACAAACATCTTCCTATGACAGATTTCAGTCCCTGTTCAAGATATGCCACTCTCTGCATTTCCATGTAGCACAGCCCCTCCTGTGCTGAGACCGATGCTAATTGCATGTTTTTCTGCACTTCCCTGAGGTGCCACAGAAAAACATCAACATCACAAATCACACTGTAGTGTATGAGACTTGGCACTAATGTACTAATTGTTATACCATATTCCTTACTTATGGAACAGTACATTATGGAAAGCACTAAATGTTCAACACAATAACCAAGACAGGAAAAATAGACTTGTGTTTTCCTTTCAAAGGGATTTTTTTGTGTGTGTGGGGGTGGGATGACTGTATGCCACAGAACTGTGAAACAGCTCTTTTACTCCTGAAAACCAGTCTGTGATCCTGTGAAGTCTAATTTAAGGTTACTTCAGGTACATCAGGGTTTCTTTTTGGAAGTAGAGGATCAATGAATCAAAAGAACACACTCTGAGGTCAGAAACAAGTGTGCCTCTGTAACTGACCTTGTATAAAGGTCTTGTGCATATTGTTGATCTACCTTGATTGCCAACAAAGCCAACTCAATATTTAAGCAAACAAACAAACAAATAAATACATAACTCTTTGACAACTTAAATTATAGATTTCGAGTCAGAATTCCAAATTAAAATTTCTAAAATAAACAGACCACATTATCAACAAACAAACAAACAAACAAAATAAATAAATAACTGCACAGCTCTTTAGACTGAATAAATTACAATATTTCACAAATAGCAGATTCTAAGCTGGAATACTAACTAACTAACAAACAAACAATAAATAAATAAACAGCTCTATGAAACTGTAAAAATGACAAGATTTAACATGATGCATTCTTAGATTATAAATTAAATGAAAGAATGAATGAACAGCACCATGGCAAGATCATGGCGTGGCATAAAAAAATTATAATAAAATAATACAGTAAAGTAAAGTAAAATCAAATAAAATATTTTGCAAGTGTCAATATTTTGACACTACAATAACACTGCAGTTTAGTCTAGTTTAACTCCTCTTTCACCAGCTGAACTTTGGAGTAACAACTGCTGGAGTTAACATGATTTATGATTAACATGGTCTCTGTGAAGACTGAAGTCTGTAAAACCTCCTTTGGTCGTAATCTATGAAAACAGGAGATAAGCCCACCACACAGTTCATGTAATGACGCTCACATCAAACAGACTGTTGTCTGAACATCCCCACCCAAAACAGGCCCTGTCTAAATCATCTGTCCATTACTGGGCCCAGACAGACCACATAAGACAGGTGGCTTTTTTCAATACGGAAGACCCTCATTTTCATGGTTTTTCTGTTTAAAAAATTTGCTTTATTGTGGTTTTTGGTATATTCTCTGTGGACTCTCTCGTGGACTATTAATGTAGTCATATTAATTTAAAGAGAGGCAAGTCTTGTAATGAAAAACTCACTCGAGAGACAGATTGGATGCTAGTGTGTAAATGACTGCAACAGCAAGTATGCCATTAGATTCATAGTTTGAACACAAATGATCCAAAAACAGAATCGACTGAGGCATGCTAAACCCCTACAAAATCATTACAGGCTTTAGGGTAGAAAGGAAAGCTGAGGTCTACAAATTAAGCTGTAAATTGTTAAATATCAGTAAAGGTGAGCTCTCCTTTCCAGCATAATTACTGCTGCCAATCCAGTGTGATTTTATAATTCCAAAATCCTGACACTTCACAAAGACACTATAATTGCCTTGTGCTGGCCTTTCGCTCACCGCAAAGGTCCATTAATTAATTTTTCTCAGGATCTGTCCTGAAACGTATTTCTGCTTATGAAACACAGCTCGTAGGGAGATGTGGAATTTTCCATGAAAATACAAAAAAACTGCCAGTCTCAGCAGCGGAGCGCTGCTAGCGCTTTCTGCTGGCTTTCAGAGGGGCCCAAGAATAGCCCTATGATTTGGTGCTAAATACACATTGGACATGCAAGAATTCAAAACATGAGGCAGTAGATCTACATTAGTCATCTCAAACAGAAACTTCCAACCAATCACATTTCACTGCTCGGATTCAACGACAGACCACAATCATTTATTTGTGATTCACTTCCATGAATTTAACATAAATGTAAAGATAATTCACAAACAAACAAATAAATTAATTAGTTAATTAAAAATGTTTTACTTGCAAAAAGCACAATACAGCACCATAAAAGCATTGTTTAAAAAAGAAAATAAAAGAGAAAGGTCCATATGACCTGTGCACTATATTTCAAAATATATTATTAATTTTATTCAGCAAAGATGCAATACATTGATCAAAAGTGAGAGTAAATACTTTTGTTATGGAAACTTTCTATTTCAAATAAATGCTGTACTTTTAAACTTTCAATTCGTCAAATAATTTGGAAAAACATCTATCACGGCTTTCACAAAAATATTAAACAGCACAACTGTTTTCAACCTTAATTATAATAAGAAATGTTTCTTGAGCACCAAATCAGCCAATTAGAATGATTTCTCAGCCTTGCCATCACAGGAACATTTTTAAAATACTTAAAAATAGAAACTGCATGGAGGACAAAAAGCACAGCTTAGACATTTTGATGATGATAGAATGTTCATTTTTGGATGAACTGTCCATTTAACATTTCAAATTTAAAAAAAAAAATCTCCCATTGTCACTGATACAATGTTGGCCATCTGAAATCTAAACGACAACAATTATAGTGATATTTGCATATGAAATGAATTGATTGACATCCTCACCTTTGTACTTACAGTACACCATTCTATTGTGTCCTTACGAACACTGGGAATGTATTGGATAATACAACCAGCATATTAGAATGAATAAATACGATGGTAAATGTTTGGCATGTAGAATTAAGTACGTATTTCTGTGTACACATGCAGCTGAGGATTGAGTCTGTGTAAAGGGAACGAGGGAAAGGGACGGAACAGGGAGAGGGAAAAGAGTAAAGAGGGTCACTTCACGCATGGCAGTTGTTTGTTCACAATAATAATAATAATACACTCTCAGAAAAAAATGTGTCACTGGGCGGTACCCTTTCAAAAAGGTACACCGTTGTACCTTAATTACCCATAAAGGTTAAATTTTAGTACTTTAAACATATTAGTAATTAAATTGTACATAATAGTAACTTTTGAAATGTATAATAATGATAATAATAATAATTATTATTATTATTATTATTTATCAAATTGAATTATTTGTAATAAAATAAGCACAATGATCTTTGAAAATGTATTTTTGCCAAGAAGCAATGTTGCATATCTTTAGGGGCAGTTGTGGCCTAATGGTTAGAGAGTTGAACTTGTAACCCAAAGGTCATGGGTTCGAGTCTCGGTTCCGACAGCGATTGTAGGTGGGAGAAGTGAATGACCCTCAATACCACGACTGAGGTGAGACCCTTGAGCAAGGCACTGAACCCCCAACTGCTCCCTGGGTGCCGCAGCAAAAATAGCTGCCCACTGCTCCGTGTGTGTGTGTGTGTGTGTGTGTGTGTGCGTGCGTGTGTGCAGTTGGATGCAGAGCACAAATCTTGAGTATGGGACACCATACTTGGCCACATGTCATGTCACATTCACATACAAGAGGTTTATACTTCTCTATAAACCTACTATATAAAAATTAGTGTAAGAAAAATAAAACCATTTAAGATAAATGTTGAAAGTTCTTATCTTATGCACATTTTTTAATTAAATTCAATTGAAATTAATTCAGACTAATATTGTTCTTTTTTTCAGTGTGATATCTGCTTGTATAGAAATATATGCTAAAATACTATAAATGGCTGCTTCAAATAGGCCTGTCACGATAACAGCTTTTTGTTTTGCGATATACTGCCCCAGAAATTGTCATTTTAAGACCATTTTATGCCACTGAATATATAATCATAATATAAAAGCATAATAATGCAAGAAAGCCAACACACTTTCAAATGACAACAAACTTTTAATTCTTAAGAATATTTAGATCATGGAAATTAAGTATCAAAATATTAGATACCTTAAAAAACTTGAATAAATAACAAATAAACATTTTCTAACAAAAAGTGCAAAGTAACAAGTAGAAAAAAAAAATTCACAAATAACTCGTATGGAGATTTTTCCATCTACAGATTTTTCCCTGACCTTCTTTTCTCAGTAAATTAAGGGTGCACTGTATTGCTGAGAAACACAATCACTACTATGCCCGTATGCACAAAGGCACAGATCCCTAAACAAGACCATATCTGCAGATGAAACTTTTTTTGTAGAAGCATTTTTTAAATTTGAACTAGCACCAACTACACCATGTTATGTACGAGAAGCTGCAAAAGACAAATGCAAAAAACATGGTGACATAAATTTTTATGTAAATATATATTGCGTCACCAAAAATGATTGAGGTCATGTGCATATATTGTGCGATAAGTCGATATATTGATTATTGCGACAGGCCTACTTACAAATAAGCAAACTTATATTTGAACATTTATTTTTGCTAAGAAGCAATGATGCATGTTTTTCTTGTTTATACCAGAAATGTATACTTATAAATTAGTACTTATGAAAAATTGTTAGTGTAAAAAAAAAAAATGAAATCGAGATATATTAGATAATTAATCTTGTTTTAAGGATGACTATAGTAGAAAAAAAGACAAATATTTGCTTGTATAACAATTGATGATAAAAAATACTCAAAATGCCTGCTTATATATTTAAACATAAGCAGGAATATATATTAAAAAAATCAATTTAATTCAAAATATATTCTCTTAAAACTCTTACCTTATGCACATTTGTCAAGTAAATGCATCTTGTTTAGGGAAGATTTTAGAAGATTTTTAAAAAGACAAAAACTGTTTAAAAATAAATACTTTTTTTTTTGCTGTGTGATATCTGCTTGTATAACAATTGATGCTATTAAATACCTTAAAAAACTTGAATAAATAACAAATAAACATTTTCTAACAAAAAGTGCAAAGTAACAAGTAGAAAAAAAAAATTCACAAATAACTCGTATGGAGATTTTTCCATCTACAGATTTTTCCCTGACCTTCTTTTCTCAGTAAATTAAGGGTGCACTGTATTGCTGAGAAACACAATCACTACTATGCCCGTATGCACAAAGGCACAGATCCCTAAACAAGACCATATCTGCAGATGAAACTTTTTTTGTAGAAGCATTTTTTAAATTTGAACTAGCACCAACTACACCATGTTATGTACGAGAAGCTGCAAAAGACAAATGCAAAAAACATGGTGACATAAATTTTTATGTAAATATATATTGCGTCACCAAAAATGATTGAGGTCATGTGCATATATTGTGCGATAAGTCGATATATTGATTATTGCGACAGGCCTACTTACAAATAAGCAAACTTATATTTGAACATTTATTTTTGCTAAGAAGCAATGATGCATGTTTTTCTTGTTTATACCAGAAATGTATACTTATAAATTAGTACTTATGAAAAATTGTTAGTGTAAAAAAAAAAAATGAAATCGAGATATATTAGATAATTAATCTTGTTTTAAGGTTGACTATAGTAGAAAAAAAGACAAATATTTGCTTGTATAACAATTGATGATAAAAAATACTCAAAATGCCTGCTTATATATTTAAACATAAGCAGGAATATATATTAAAAAAATCAATTTAATTCAAAATATATTCTCTTAAAACTCTTACCTTATGCACATTTGTCAAGTAAATGCATCTTGTTTAGGGAAGATTTTAGAAGACTTTTAAAAAGACAAAAACTGTTTAAAAATAAATACTTTTTTTTGCTGTGTGATATCTGCTTGTATAACAATTGATGCTATTAAACAATTCATGCAATTAAAATTCCTGCTAAAAAGATTCAAAATGCCTGCTTATAAATTGAATTACCTTTTCATTTAACCAGAGCTTAGAAGCCAATGACCTAGTATTTTGTCTCTATGGAGCAACGAGGGAGGGGGGTTAGAGGCTGCAGGCATGAGTGGGCATAGGAGACGGGCCAGACTGGCACGAGACTCGTGCCCATTTACTCCTCACCAATGGGCATGCTCCGTGCGAAGCATGCTGGTGGCCTCAGTCTTGAGAGCAAATTAGATCCACTTCATTAAAATATTCCAGCCAGGAACAAAAGGATGAGGGGTGGAGGAGATGTGCTAGAGATATGCGCCTGATATACATGCAGGCCAGGCGAGATCCATGCACATCTGACAATCAGATTGCCTGACTTGGAGAAAAAGACACACAGCCCAAAAGGGAAAACTTAATCAGATATAGATGTAAAGTCAACGCATTGGATTATACGCTGTGTGTGTGCGAGCGACAGAGAGAAAGAGCAGGGTGAAAAATGTCAGAGGGCATATTTGTTGTACCGCATCCCTTTTGTAGAGGTGCTATAATGTGTATGTGCTCTTTGTTCGCTTAAAACCTCAACATGAATCTCGGTTATAAAAACTTCTGCCTCATTGCAATTATACAAAAGAAAATGAACACTTTTAGGTTGCCCTGGTAACCTAATTGCATCAGTACATTACACACAGGAGCCAAAGTAACTGAATTTTGATGAAAAGGCGGCGATAATTTACGGCACTGAGAAATTAGTTGCCGTGGCGACGCGTTAATTACATCTCAAATTAACAATGCAAGTGTAGTGAAATTAAATATAAATCATATTTTTTGCATAAATTACAGGGGTTGATTAGTGCGAGGCACCAGGAGAGAGAGGTTGGGATTCCACGGGCCTGTCACATCAACCCTCCCAACACCCCCCATCTCATTCAGCTCCTCTTAAAAGAGAAATGCCGTAAGCTCCTTTACACGCCAGCGCTGGGGCAGAAACACGCCGATGTTTACGTGCCCATGCGTGTGTGTTTTCTAATTTGCATTTTGATCTTTTTCAGGTTGATGAACTTCTTTACTATAATCTGTTTAAAAACTGATTTCATGTTATATTTATATGTTTTTAATTTCATAAATATTTGAACAAAAACACATTTTTAAGAAAAATATATTTCATTGTTATTAAAGAAAATTTAAATCTCTTATGTTGATTTGATCTAGTTTTAACGGCATTTACATACATTTTTCTACTCTTAGTCATTTTCTGAGGCAACATTTGTAAAAGCCACAGAAGACATACCATAATAAAGCGCTTTTGAAAATGACCAAAGCAGGATTATGATTCTGTGGATTTTTCTTTTTTTTTTTCCCACTCTCTTCTAAATGATCACTAATGGATGTTAACATATGGTATGAAAACATATCCATCATATACAGCAGGGTCTACAATGTCTGAGACCACTAGTCAAAATGCTTCAATACTTTGCATTTGTCTAATATTAATATCAGTTTTGTGTTCAATAGTAAGGAATCATAAATACGCAGTTCATAAATAATTAAATATAATATATAGTAATAAAGCATGTATGTCAATGATGAAAAATGTTATTATTATTATTATTTAGAACAATTATATATAATATGAATGACTTTTTTTCAATAATTAAGTATATTATTAGCATACTCATTAGCATAGATTAATACATTTATTACATTTCATTAAATGAAACTCCTTTGTTTCTTTTACATTTTACATTGCAATTTTTATGAAGACATTATTTTGACTTTATTTGACATTATTATTTAATAAAGAATGTATTATTATTAAAGTAAATTATTACATTTATTACATTCAATTAAATTACGTTATCTCTTTTATATTCTATATTGTAATGGTATAATAATAATGATTTAGAATAATAATTATATGATTTATTATTTAGAATAAAAGCATAAAGATCTCTCTTCTAAATGATCACTAATGGAGATTACCATATGGTATGAAAACATATCTGTCATATACAGCCGGGTCTAAAACGTCTCAGACCAGTCGAAATAATATTTTTTATTTTATTATTATTTTTTGCATTACTCTAATTTAATGTACATTTTGCATTCAATAGTGTGAAATCATAAATATGTGTTTCATAAATAATTCAATATAATAAGTATATAGTAATATAGTCTTCTTGTTATATTTTATTACATTTTAATTTTACTGTAATTTAAATTCATAAAAAATTCCTGTTATTTTAAAATTTCTTTTGCCGCTTTACAGGAAGGAAAATGTTCTACGTGTGATCTCATACATATTGAGTAAGACAGGAGGGTTCAAGGCAAATCAAAATGTTAAGAATTAGGGCTGACACTCCTGAGTGAAAAAAATTCCATGTGGCCGATTTTTGTGTATGAAATTCCTTGTGTTGTTTAGTCGCTCAATCCCACACGTACAGTGGCATGTGTAACCTCAGAGCATCAAGAACAAGCCTCCAGAGTCATGTTGGCTGAGGGGGGCCTGTGTCTGCAGAGGAGGAGGAGAGAGAGAGAGCACAAACACAACAGCAACAGGAACCAACTTGAGCCATCTAAATTATTCATCATCCAGATGGATTCCTTTCTCCTTGAATTTTCAACTCAAACAAACCTATTCACCTACAATTTTCACTGCCGCCTGTTGTGTCCGATGTCGCTCAAACCACAAAAACAACACACACAGCCGTTCAATCCACAACTGGGATAAAAATCCCAATGAACACTCTTATCTTCACACTCCTTTTTCTTTCTTTCGCTCTCTTTCTTTTTTCCTTCTGTTATGGTGAGCTGGGGGAGTGACATTAGGGGAAGGATATAAAAAAGCCTGCAGCCCCCAGAGACAGTAACTATCTGCCATTTAGCTGCTAAAATGTCAGCAAAATTTAATGAACTCCACGTGTGTCTCTATCAGTCCTTGAAAAGTATTTTATGTCTTCTAATGCTTTTTCTGCTCTTTATCCCACTGATAATTCTAAACAGCATCAAATTAAATGTTTACAGGATTTACGCTTTAAAACATAACGGTTTGCATTTAAAAAATAATAATAACAAAAGTCAATTTTAGATGCTAGCACTTTATATAATAATAATAATAATTAAATATAAAAAATTGCTGCTGCTCTTAATTACATATCACTCTGTTTTAGTATATGTGTAATTATGAAAGTTTTAGGATAGTCTGAGTGATTTTGAAGATTTTTGAAGTGTTGAGCACACAAAAAGATTTGTGTGAAAGATGTCATGAACTCAAAGGGAGAAAACCAAACTAAATGCATAATTGGAACCAGCCATGTGGATAGAAAATGTAAAAGAGAAAGAAACTTCAAGCCACTTATGTGAGACTGCAATCATTTTAGACTTCAGATTTAGGTTAAAATAATCTGTTTAAAAACTGATTTCATGTTATATTTATATGTTTTTAATTTCATAAATATTTGAACAAAAACACATTTTTAAGAAAAATATATTTCATTGTTATTAAAGAAAATGTAAATCTCTTATGTTGATTTGATCTAGTTTTAACGGCATTTACATACATTTTTCTACTCTTAGTCATTTTCTGAGGCAACATTTGTAAAAGCCACAGAAGACATACCATAATAAAGCGCTTTTGAAAATGACCAAAGCAGGATTATGATTCTGTGGAACACTCCCATGAAAATTATTTTGCCAGACTGCATTATGAAACATTTCCATCAAATTACCCTTACACAACACTGCACACAGCTCTCCATCTCTAGTGTGTTAGCCTGATGCTCTCTTCTTCTCACCTCAGTCATTACGGCCCATGTGCCAGGATACAGATGAACAGCCTACATTACCAATATGACCAACCTCTGCTGGCAGAGGTCCATTCACGCAAACTTACTTCCTGGCCTTGGACAAGGAGGTAGAGATGACCTCAGTCTCCAGGGGCAACTTTTCCCTTGTACATATCCACTTATAAATGTGCCTGATGACTTTTAAAAGGACAAAGAATCATTAGGAGAATAAGTAGCCTTTCACATATTCCTTCTGCAACGCCCCCTGAAAGTAATTCCAATGCATTTACACAAAAGAGAATTGCTTTACTGGGAGAGGCAGTGGTTTAATGGTCCAATACACTCTTGGCTCGAGTACAATTATCTTCATATGATGGTGCAAAAAAAAAACATAGGCTTTGAAGGAAAAGTGGGTTCACAGTAAAATGTCAGTGTACACACAAACATTTGGCCTTTCATGAGTAAATAAATCATACAAATGAAGGGGGAAAAAAACATTAACACAACAGTTATTACTCTTTGCACAAACAAACTGCAGTTGATCAAGGCATAAAGAGAACAAGCGCAGTAAATCATTAAAGAGAGATTCCAAATGCAGCTCTTCATACTAATACAGCATTTCTTGGTTTCTTTTAGATCTGTAATATAATAATGTACTTGACAAGTGAGGCAAAATGATGGTCAGAAGGTAGAGAAGCCCACCCTTTTTCTAGTGTATATTTCATCTGCATATCTCAGCCCGTTCGACTGAACACTAAAATATGTAATAAGTCTTTCTCTAGCATTTATTTTTGATTTGAACGATCACTTCAGTTAATACAAAACATGTTAAAGGAGCCAAAGTCTCAACACGCCTAAGGGGCTAAAACTGGCATGAACTGCCATACAGATTATATTAAGCAGATGTTTGAAGTTTAAATAAATATACCCCAGCTGATGCAAAGAATAGAATTTATATCTACACAGAAGAAAGTCCTGCCTAGACTCTGCCCAGGTATGAGTTGTGTCGAGCTATTCATTAGCCTGTTTGTTTGATGAAAAAAGACTAAATGTAGTTGCAATAAATGCGTTAAGAATCCATACAACTGCAGCAGTGGAGGACTATTATTCTGCTGCGTGATACTGCGGAAGAACTGATGAAGGTACGGTTTGATCTTCGGCTGACCAATCAGCAGAAAGGGGCGTTCCCGCCCACATGTAGAAATCAAATATTCAAGCTGTTTATTCATTTTTCCACCCATGAACGAAAAACGAAAATTTAAGCTGAATTCTCATTTCTCGTTTTTTTTTTAAAAAAAGCCGTTTTCTCATTTTTCTACTTTCAATATTAAATCAAAAAACGAATGATCGAATGATACACGGATTAGGGACGATTTGGGAAGAGATTCATTCAGAACGAATCTGCTGCGTGGTTCGGAGGTTAGATGCGTTCATATGAACCGGCGGGACATAAGCTAACATACACTTGCTGCACGTCGCATAAAACGTTCAAAAATGTCAATATGTGGGAGTAAGAGAAGAGCAGACATATGGATAAATCTGACGACGCAAGCGAGAGCACAGACACAGAAAGCGCGTCTCACAGCGCGCAAGTACTCTTCCGCGTCGCATGAATAGAGAATTACACACAAAATTATGTCGAATTGTCCATTTTGACGAGTATTCACGTAAACACAGTTGACTACGTCTTAGGTGAACGTAAACAGTAGGGAGAAGAACGTGTATCAGTACATTGCATCCATTGCAGTTGTGCATTCAGTTTTAAAGGGATAGCAGCCTAATTTAGTTGCTATTGTCCAAGTCACTGATGTTAATCAAGCAACAAAAGAAAGACAGAAAATCACGCACTGCTCTTGACTGAAAAACTTTAGTAGCCCTAAAGATTCATCTAAATGTATTTATGGAAATAAATATGTCTGCTTGGGAAGAATGAAGAATATGGTTAACAAGTTGCTATAAAGAATGCATAATTAGCCTATATAACCATTGGTATTTCATTAAAAAGAAGACCATGTTCTTGTTCTTTATGAGAAGTGGTTTTATTTAATTTGAACATAGAGTCATGTTGTGTGTCACCGCAGTTAAATTGGTGTCTATCATGATAAAACCTTAATATCAAACCTATATAATGAGTTTGGAAATTGTAGAGAAATGCTTAATAAATGCACTGTAACTAAACCCATTTGATTTTAGCAGACTAAATTTACTGTATATTTAGTCGACTAAAACTAAAAACAATTCAGATGACTAAAATATGACTAAAACTAAATGCCATTTTAGTCAAAAGACTATGACAAAATTAAATTAAATTAAAACTAAATAAAAATTTGCTGTCCAAATTAACACTGCATCAAACACATTATTTTATTTCTTCTTTGGAACACAAAAGGAGACATTTTGAAGTAGTGGTTCCAGTTGCATTTTCCATGTAATTATTTCCCCAAAATTTGTTCCACAGACAAAAGAACATTATACAGGTTTGGAAAAACATGACAGTACAGAGGAAATTTTTAATTTATGGGAAAACTGCCCTTTACGGCCATGGCGTAGACTAGTGCTGTGTTCAAAATATTGATACGACGATGTATCGTCACAGAGATTTGACGATACGAGTATAAAGTGAAAAAGTGACGTGACATGTGGCCAAGTATGGTGACCCGTACTTGGAATTAGTGCTCTGCATTTAACCGTCGCTTTGAACTTGTGCATCTTCGGAAGCGGAGCTGCGCGGAAACTTAAAAAAAATGTTGTGCACACCGCCATGCGAAACAACGTCGCGCGCACTCAAAGCGAACTTGCGGACGTGTCGAGTATAAATCAGCCTTGAGCGTGTGAGCGTTAGATACAGTGAAGACAACACGTTAGTTTAGAATTCTTTTCATTTTTTTTATTGTAGAGAGTGTGTTAATTTGTGCAATGATAACCTACCAGCAATGTAAATTATTTTTTAAACATATTAGAATGAGTACATTACAATATAAATTTATTAGAACAAGTACATTATTATTTATGGGCTTAAAAGCAAGATGCAAACAATCAGAATATTGTACCTGGTGGGGAGTGCACAATGTAAACATGAAACATATGCAATTACCTATATTGTACTGTGGTACAGTTATGGAGGCCCTTCATAATGCAGAGGTCAACTGCCTGCTCTGCCAATAGTTAGAAATGGCACTATAGTAAGCAGTGTTTAATAAACAGCTGTTTTTCTCAATTCTGCTGAGGTGAAATTCAGTGCAGTCATGTATCGTGATACGTATCGTATCGTGACTTTGCTGGTGATACACAGCCCTAGCGTAGACATATTTAAACAGTCTGAGTAACAGAAGAAAATGTTTTCTGGTCAACAGCATGGTATACTGTACATGTATAAATTACGCACACAAGACAGCAAGTGAATAAGGCAGACAGTCTGTCTTAGCATAAATTCTACCTTTCCAGAATAAATTGATATGGGCGTTTAAACATCCCATTTTGTGCTGGAAGTGCTTTCACTCAGTGTAAGTTCTTGCGGCTGAAAAGAAATCAGTTCAAATTGAGACCTGCTCTTTGGCTGTTGACAGGTAGAAATTTGAAACAGCCATATGGCTGGTAATGGGAGGGAAAGAGGAAGGAGAGCCCACTAGAACCTGACACTCCCATTAGGACCCTCCTGAAAAGTGAAATATTTGATCACGAGAGGGAAATTGAGCAAAAATGAACTGAAACTAGATATAGTCGACTTACTTTCCCGTTCGCACCCTGATATAGATGTCACTCAGAACTTAATAAGCTTTTGAATTTCCATTTTATCACAGAAAATAGAGTGTGAGAAATAAAATCAGACAGTTTCACCCTAATGGACAAAGTAATGGAGAGGTGGAACTGACACAACACATTTTGTCTGTGGTAATACCATCAAAATGAAAGCATATTCACTGCTGGAGTTTTCAGGGAATCAATTCAAACCAAATAGTGGCCCCTTTTCTCTAGGTTTTTATTTCATAATGGCTCCAACAAATACAGCACTTTGGCTCTCGGGCAACAGGGTGTCACTCAGGGCGATAGCAACAGAGTCATTTATCCAATACAGTCGAGTCCTGAAATCAGTGCGCAGACCGCGTGTTTCGATTCACTCTCTCTTCCCTCTATTTCAGCTCTGTGAGCATTAACCAGACACTACATTGATCCCACAGGAAAGGATTAGCTCACTTTTAGACCAAAGTGTTACATATGAGGTCAGGTCATATCAGATGACCTCTGTGGCTTGCAGCTTGGACTGAAACAATTGGGCTACAACACGACCGGCCTAGCCGACTCACAGCTCACTTAAAAAGAGACCAGCCTCAGGCCCGTCAACGCAAACAGCACTGAGAGAGCTGAACTCATAGCCAGATGGACCTCAGCCAATCCTGTTCAAACAGCAGGGACCGTGTTCAGAGAGAACGGGTGTGGTAGCAGCCTCGACAAACCGCATTGCTTTAAACGGTTAAAACCATCACCAGGGTTTCTTTTTAACCCTTCTGTTCTACAGAGACGGACTGTACTCTTTTATGTTTGGGGTCCCAGAAAAATTAATTAACTAACTACAACTCACATTTTATATTGTGGGCCCTTGAAAAAAACAAACACAAACAAAAAAATATTATATATATATATACATTTTAAATTTGGCAGTCACTGTGCATTCACGAAAGAGAAAACGCAAACGGCAATGCAAGATTAATTTCACAATATATGCGTCCACATATGGAAAATGCAATTGAAAATACAATTTGCAATTCCTTTTGAAAATAATACGGAATATCCTTCCATACTTTCTTGTATTTAATACTTTTTTATGTAGGACAATGTATATAATATAAATCAGTTTTCCTAAGATTAGTAAATGCCATGAAGTATAAATCTGATTCTGAAATGTCATTTTCAAGACCTCAAACTCAATTTGAGGGTTAAAAATGGGGAAAAAAAGAAGAAGCAAGCAATTGTTTTAAAGTATTACTTTCAATTGACAACAACACAACACCTTAAATAAATCTTAAATAATATGTATACTATTATATATTAATTATTATATGTATAAACTTATTAAATATATATTTAATATTATAAAGCATAATATTACATTGTTTAAATATATTTTATACTACTTTTTATATTTAATGCTTTTTTATAGAGCACAATGTATATATAATATAAATAATAAGTTCTCCTAAGATTAGTAAATGTCATGAAGTAAAAATGATTTCTAAATGTTATTTTCAAGCTCTCAAACAACAACGACAACAATAAAACTGTTGTTTTAAAATATCACTTTCACCTCACAACAACACAACGCTAGAAAGAATGTTCAAACAAAAGTTCCACATTGAGTAAATCTGGAAATCACTTTAAAATTTGTTTTGTTAGGCAAGAGAACAGCGAGTTGACTGCAAGATGCAAATCTAGGCTTGCTTTGTTTTTGACAATAATTACAGAAAGTGAACAAGAAGAAGAGTCCTTAGTCCCCTGAGTTCTGCTGCTCTATTAATTATTCTGAGGAAGACAGATGTTAAATTGCGTATGCCCATCAGCACTAAGACTTTCACGAGATTTATCATTCATGTAAATCATGAATAAAATATTTCCTTGCCAAGAGAAAATGTTACATCTGTTTGGTGCATCACAGACACCATGATGCAAGAAAAATCCGAACTGGAAGACATCGGTGACCACCTATACGAACACAAAACGGACAGAGTTTATGGAACTAAAATGGCTCTTTTTTTCCTACACAGCATGAAATTAGATTAAACAGATGTTGAATTCATTAATATGAATAAAGCCGTTTTAATTTAGTTTTTACTGCACATTTGCATAAGCCTTTAGTTATGTACCAAATAATTGAGACGTTTGCCTCTTTACTTTGGAGTACAATTTTGCTGTCCAGCTTTATGTTGATACTTCATTATCCTCATGAATATTCACAAGCCAAAGCCACTTTAATACAGTGTTGTGAAAACACGAACAATATTTGTATCTCTTTTCACTTCGCATCCGCCCACGAGCTTCAGAGGAATAACAGTTTTTTTCTATTCTTTCTTTTTTGTTGTTGTTGTTGTTTTATCACTGTAGGCCCTTCTCGACTAATACACTACCATGCATACGAAAACTCACTGGCCAGTGGCTATAAATATTTTTGAATGGCTATGAAACTCTATTTTGCATTAGTTTTATTAAAAATATTTTTTATATCATCATATGTAAATCAGTCTCCATCTCTCATTCAAAATACACTTAGATTTTTGTTTCAATTCTTCTTAATACGAAGAATATTACACATATATGGAGCAAAAAGCCCAGTTTTAACAAAATGTGCGCAAGATGCTTTGCCTTCCTCTGGATGCATAAATAAGTAAGCAGTGACAGACAGAGTGTCATCTGTGAGGAGAGAAAAAGGGAGGGAAAGAAAGGGAGCATCAATGTTCCAGGAGGAGGAGGACGAGGTCGGGACACAAGTCGTGGGGACGCAGCCCTTTCGCGTCGCCCCGGGCCACCATCACGTCGGCCTGCCCTCGGAACAGACAGCCAGGCTCTCACAACAGATGGAACTAATGATGCGCAACAAAAGAGATCATTTCACTGTGGTCCTGGGGAAGCCACAAAGAGCGCTGGGACATTTGAATGATAGGGCCAGCCAGTCACTAGGGGTTAGATATGGGAAGCTTTTATGGAGGTGGAAAAGTGAATAAAGGCTCCCTGGCCCTCCTTCGTCCCCTTTGATGTCTCACACAGAACCAGTGCGCCACTTTTTAAAAGGGAAATATGAAAAGTGGAAGACTAGGGCCTCTGCCAATCTCTTTTTCATCCTTTTTTATGAGCCTTGTCAGCAGGAAATCCCCTGTTTTTTGAAGACGCACGAGTTCATGGTGAATGTACAGTTTGATGTTCTTGTAGAGCACTGAGGAATAAAAAATTGGAAGACAGTAATGCGCTTATTGAACATTTCAAAAAGCTTTAAAATAAACTCAAGAATCAACAATAAATGTTTTTTTCTGCTTGCCCTGCCAACATTTTCACAAGTTCCACCACAGAGAAGCTTATTTTGATAAATAATTTAAAAATATATATGATTGAATAAATAATGCATATTAAATAATTATGAACAAAGCAATACAAATAATAAATATAAAATATAAATATATACAACTTAAATATATTTTTAATTAAAATTTTTAATTATATATGTATATATACTGTATATAGAATTACATTTTTATTTATAATAATAAATAATATAATATCTATCTATCTATCTATCTATCTATCTATCTATCTATCTATGTCATTTTCACAGGCCCCATCACAAAGAAGCTTATTTAAATAAATATTTAAATAATTAATTATTTACTAAATAATTAATATAAAATAATTATAAATATAAATATAAAATATAATAAAATAATATAAAATAATTACTAGACAAATCAATACATATAATAATCTGAATTAATAATAGTATATATCATTTATAAATCTAGATATATTTTATTATTAGAATCAATTTTGAAAGCTACATTAAAACTCACAGTTGCCTTTTACCATCATTATTGTGGAAAACTGCACTGTATAAAAACGGAAACTGTGCCGTTTTTATCAGTCAACCTCATCTGACCCTTTTTCGATGTAGATAAATTAAATAAACTTTTATTTTCTTGGATTAACATTAAGGACATTAAATTAGACGTGGTCACTTTAAGAGACAAAGATGCATCCAATGTAATGAGACAAGGATTTTCGTAACTGTTTAAGTTCACTTAAGACATAACCAACAGTTCTTCAAAGATACTCACCAAGACGGGTATTTTGACAACATTGAGTGTATTTGTCTGTTCAAGCTCAAGGCAAAACTCAATTCCTTGTTCAAAGGGCTGTGAGACGCAGCTCTCTGCGTGTGCAATATGCACACAGAACACAGTGTGCGGGTGCTGAATTAAGCTCTTTCGCATTTTTTGTGTGCGCACCGAACACCTTGCAAGTACTTTCGCGTCTTGTGCTTGAATGCTTTAAAATCTCTTGAATGTTTAAATTAGCAAGGCTTAAAAACAAGTGCAAATGATAAGCTTTCATGACGACGCGCAGCAGTGGCCCGTCAACTGTCCTGAACATCTTTTATTCTGGCCTGAGCAGTTGGTTGAAATCGCCGTGGGGCCCCTGCCCAGCCGTGGGCCCCTATAATCATCACCACCTTTCAACCCACTAGCGACGGCCCTGAGTTAAGTGCACAAAGAGCATTCTGATATCCATACAGCCTAGATTTCAATGACAAAAGAAATCCCATATATCATTCACCTAGGGGTCCATTCAGACCATGATACCATGCTGTGGGACACCATCATTTAACTTCAGTTAGAAGACTGAGGAAAGGGAAAAGGGCAAAGGTACCCTCAATTTCTGGAGTAGGCTCTTATTTAATGGATTACTCGGCATCATTCAGATCAAAAAAAATGAGCATTAACATCACTTCCTCGCAGTCTGAACAATAATAGACTAGTTCACCCAAAAAAAGAACATTCTCTCATCATCTACTCACCCTCGTGTTGTTTCCAAACCTGTAATGTAAAGTAAATGAGTAAATAATAAGAGAGTTGAACTATTCCTGTGCACATCAAGCAGATCGGGCACGTTCCTTCTGCTGTTTGAAAATAAACAGAGGGGGGGAAAAGCGCACCTTCAAACACCTAGGGAGGGGATTTAAGTAAGATGTGAAGCGTTCAGCAGCTCAATCCGCTTCCCTACTTCCATACTGTAGATATCAGTGAAAGTTCAGGCTGATGCTGACACGAACAGAGGAGCGTGTCGTTATTAGCGGCAGGTTAGTTCTGATAACACTATCAGCCTCCTCCCCCCGGGCCAACGGTTCTGGGCCTAACCCTCAAATAAAGCCGAAGTGTCTCAACTCCCTGCCACATTAGCTCTGATTACAATGACCTTCATTATATCAGCTACCCTTATTATACACATAGAGAACAGAGCTCCCTTGGGCTGCACACTGCAGCATAAAGGAGAGGAGGTGGGGCGGCCCGCTACAGGAGGATGCGTGCGTGGCATGTGACTGACCGCAGCCACGGTGGTCCTGCATAATATCCTTGGCCGAAAAACAGGATATCAGGCCATTGTGCAAAAGTAAGGTAATTGTTCCCAAAAGAACAGTGCTTGGAAGAGGTGCAAGATAAAATCCTTGTATTTCAATTGTTTCATATTAAAAAAAAAAGTACAATACCTACAGCACGTATTCAGAGTCAAAGTACACTAAAAGGAATGTGGAAACCCATATGTCTTTTTAGTATTTAATCTCAAAATAATTGGGTTGGATTTTCGATTCAATTTAATTTGTGATTTAAATGGATTCAGTTTGATTAAATTCAGATTTGATTTTAATTCATTTGGGTATATTTAAGTTATAATATCCATTTTAGTTACACAATGAAGAAATGCTGCTGCTAAATGCTAAATCTCTGCTATTGCTTAGCATTATATAGGGTAGTGTTTCAGATTGCTTCAAATGGGTAAATCTTTTTGAACTAGTTGTCAAAAGAAAAGGCTTATAAGAATCATTCACTTTAGAAACAGACTACACTGATCGTGCTGTATATTTTGATTTACTAAAAAAAAAGTTTCACAAGCGTCATTTGTTCATGAATCTGACCAAACTGGTCACGCTGTATGTTTTGAGTCACTAAAAACAACTGGTTTCTAAGAGTCACTTGTTTGCAAATCAGACTACACTGGTTGTGCTGTATGTTTTTAGTTCACTAAAAACAACCGATTCATAAAAGTATTTTCTTAATGAATCAAAACACACTTGGTACACTGTATGTTTTGATTCACTAAAAAGAATTGGTTCATAAGAGTCATTTGTTCATGAATTGGACTACACTGTGCACACTGTAAAACAACCCGTTCACAAGAGTCATTCAATCATGAATCAAACTACATTGGTCGCATTGTTCCTTGCCATTATTTCACAGTAAATTATATTTTTTTATCGCTTGCAAACTCACATTAATAAATTAGGTCAAATAGAATTTCTTTAGCTATTGTACTAAAGATTCAGTGGTGGTGAAGACAAAGACAATAAAATTAAAAAAATATCATTTAAAAAATAAAAAAAAAGTTTTTTATGCTAAAACTATTAACCAACAGCACAAATCCATGTTTTATATCCATCTGCATCACAGGAGTCTTTTATACTGGAGATCATGATGTCTTAATTTGCCTACAGACGCATAATGCTGGTCACCTCAGCCTGCAGTCAGAGCCAACGGATGCTGGCAGCGACTCTACGTGGAGAATGGAAGCTGGACCGGGGCCCTAACGGAAAGCTTGGGGACTCTCGTCACCACTTAGCATACGGCATGCTTGTTAACTCCAATTTTCTGCTCATTCCCACTCACAGGGCCGCAGGCCTAACATTCTTCAGTTCTTGGCAGACGCACCCTCTGGTGGGGGTGACCACCCCCTGAACGGCGGGGGAGCGGGATAAAGACGCAGAGTGCACCTGCTAGCTCTTGCAGCATCCTTCTCGCTTTCCTGCCAGGTACTTCAATGGCAGCCGTTACCCATGGAGACCTGCCTCTCCCTATTCACTTAGCCTGGCTAACTGAGCATTGAGCGGTAGGGGTGCAAAGGGAGGGAGGAGGTTATCGGTGCAGTCTGCAGGGGGCCAGTGTGTTTGTTTTGTGGAGAGCGGTCTAGAGAGCTGGCTAAATCTGCTTGTTTTCGATGAGAGGGAATTGGGAGGCTGTAAGCACTGGTTTAGATGATGACTCCTCAATGACTAGTTAAGGTGTACAACACCTGCCGGACCAGTGAGATGCCCAGAAGGACAGAAATACCGGCAAATAATGTCCTTGTATGCTGTTTTTTTCCCTAGCATGCTAATCGCATTAACCAATTACTGACAAAAAGGCTCAAGAATCTGAATCCCAGACATTATCGGATTATCTGAAACAATCATTTTCTTTCTAGATTTTTCTTCTCGCTGTTATTTTTCTCTCTCATCATAGTTTCATCAACTGTATATTTTAATTAAAAACAGTCATCATGATTTGCACTTTTTGTTCTCCTCATTGTTGACAAAACATCAATTTTTTCAAATTATTACTTTTTTGAATATCAACAACGACCAAAAAGAAGAATGAAAGATTTTAATTAAAACTTACCACTGACAAGAAAAAATGTTAACCATGCACTAACAATGCTTTTGAATAAGAGCAATCTATAAATAATGTGATAGTTTCAAATAATCCAATCATAGTCAATAATGTCAGGGATTCTGATATGTGGACTGAAGCTAGACAGTGAATGAACACTGGTTTAATAAAGTGCTTTGCTAGTGGGTTAATGCATTAGGTATTCAATAGATTTAAGCTTGGATGATTCACACCAGTTCCTATATGTTTTATTACTAGATAAAGTAGCATTTATGTCTCAGGATTGTATTTATGGGTTGAGAAGAGGAACTAGTGGCAGATGAACAGGCACCTGGTGAACGTTGAGCGCTCCTGGGCTTTTAGGGCTTAATTAATCAAGGCCTCTGGGTATTATGGCAGGGCTTCTTCGTGTGTGTGACTCAATTAAGTTGTTTCGTGAACCAGAGGTGTGACTTCAATATTGCTTAGAGTCACTACTACCACACGAGCTGTAGTTAGCATTAGTGCTTTGGGTGAACTGAGGCAATTCCAAACATAGTCATGTCTTCATCTGCTTCATTGACATAACATAGCGAGGCGAATGCACTGAAAAGTTACGCCACTTTAACATGAGGCATTTCAGCTCCAAAACCTGCATCCTATTCACTAACCACCCAGAATCCAGCTTAAAGGGGTCATATGATGCAATTTCAATTTTTCCTTTCTCTTTGGAGTGTTACAAGCTCTTGGTGCATAAAGAAGATCTGTAAAGTTGCAAAGACTACAGTCTCAAATCCAAAGAGATATTCTTTATAAAAGTTAAGAGTCAACCACGCCTACCTAAAACGGCTCGTTCTAACACGTCCCCACATGTCTACGTCACGATGTGGGAAGATTTGCATAACGCTGCCCAAATGTTCACGCAAAGAAAGGCTTTTTATTCTCGCTGTAGTATTGTTGCTGCCGCCATGTCGTGAAGACGCTGTGTGTTTCATTGTGAAAGCAAAACTACTTTGTTTGGCCTTCCAAAAGAGGACGATATCCGCTTCGTCATGCCTGGAGCTGATCCGTGCTGGTCGCTGAGGAAATACATCAACTTCACGCTGTGGATCGCCGGATCGGCTTTCACCGTGGACGAAGCGGAGTCCAGCCCGGGGTCGTCACATGTGGTGGCCGCAAGCCTGCCCGCTGCGCCATTCTCAAGCCGGCCTCTGCTCACTCTAGGCCGCCGCCCGCGCTCACTCTAGCCCCCGGTCTCAGCTCACTCTAGCCCGCCGTGTGTGACGCTGTGTTTAGTTGTGAAAGCGAAACTACTTTGTTTGGCCTTCCAAAAGAGGACACGACTAGAAATCAGTGGTTAAGTTGTATTTACAACACTGTTCTAGAACAGTTCAACCCAAATATTCAGATGTGTCCAGCACATTTTATGGAGGACTGTTTCCTGATCCTGGTAGAGTAGACTACAGTGCCGGCTGTTCTGACTCACAGACTGCAAGTACGTTTTTTATATTTAAAGAATTTGCCACTGATGATTCAAACGTGAGTTTTGAGCAGTGTAGAATAGCGCTTGTTGTTTGTCATTTCTCTGATCACAAATGCAGACATGGTTTTATGTTTACACGGCGCGATGAAATGCAACACGTAAAAAGACAGTATAAGTCATTATAATCCATAATTATGTCCCCACTGGATGCAACAAATGCCTCGTTCATAATGGGTTTTAATGTTTGTGTGTCGTCGCTCCGGCCGGGACAAGGTATCACAATATGGCAAGGGGTGTAACATTTCCATCACACGCTTGAGGTATTCGGTCAATCACAACGCACTGGATAGCTGGCCAATCAGAGCACACCTCACTTTTCAGACCGATGAGCTTTATAAGAAACGACGAGTTTCAGAAAGGCGGGGCATAGAGGAGAAAAAATAATGTACAGTATGTGGAAAATAATGTGATTTTTTAACCTTAAACACATTTCATTACACCAAATACACAAAATAATGTTATTTTTAGCAACATCATATGACCCCTTTAAATAGCTATTATATGTGCTGGTATAGTGTCAAACCATGCATTTATGAATCAAGTCATTGTTTACATGCATAATTTGTGTAAAAAAAACAAACAACATCGGCCAGCAGAATTCTTTCTTAGTACTGCACTTGAAAATATGACAAACAAAATTACTGGCCGCTAAAACAGTCGTTAGTAAACTACTGATGCATTATGGTACATTGTGACACTGACCTTCAAGATATATTGAGTGCTCCAGTTTTGACTCGGTCCTGTGGGTCACTGTCTTCTTGCCAAAAGTTAGCTTGCACGTTCACACTAGACTCTTACATAGCTGTCTGTTGACGCCTACAAGGACACAGAGAACAGTTATGGGTACATATTTTACCACCAAACCATAAACGCAAACAAAGATTTTGATGAACTTTTAAAAATCGCCTCCCCTTCACCACTTTGACAAATCAACATTCAGTTTATGTGCATTTTTAATGCATCTTTTTATACCAGTGCTGTCAGCGGCTTGCATCGTACTCAGAATTTTATAAACAGCGCTGTTTCCGCAGCACAGTAACTACTTTCATTTCATTGTAAAACCTGTCAAAACTCCAATTAGATGTTTAGAGAGAAAAATACGACTTTCAATTTGCCAAAACAAACCACTCCATAAGTTAATAAAAAGGCATTATCATCCATCTTGTGCTCTTATTAGATTGTGTATTTATGCATGCTATCCTTTCAAGAGAAACAAGGGTTTGTGGGTAAAACACAAGGGGAGTGCATAGAATCTCTGAAAAGGTGATAAAAAGGAAATAAGTCGATTTATTTCGGCATCTCGAATGTTAAAGTTTTAATATGTTTTTTTTTAACCAGGTGAAGTCTGTCTCATTTCATATACCTATCAATATAAAACAGATCCCACATATACAATTAGTTATTTTTATTTATACTAAAATACTGATGCACTTTAATAAGCTTTTTGTTTTAGATAAGGGCTGAAAACAACAGAATTAAATGCTTGAAATTCCAAATTAAAGGACAGACTAATAACCAGATGATTTTTTTAGACCAGATAAATACACTAAAAACATAATAAATAAAAGTAATTATTGCAGCTGCTAATTACAATGCTAATTATATTGCTAATTAGCTTATTGTGATATATACTGTGGATGGGGCCTTCACTACGCCTCAGATCACAAAGAAACAAAGTCAAAACGGACTTCAGCCTAAATGATAAGAGCACCACTGACGACAATATGTTTGTTTTAATATTATCAACTGATTGCATATTAACATTCAAATGTCCTATCGGCAACATATTCCCACTGTCCATGTGACCGTTGTAGAATGATATCATTGCAAATACCTTTGGTCTTACAAACTGAAGAGGTTGATTAATCAGGTCCTCAAATTATTACTTCTAAAACCATCTTGGAAGATGGCCCAAATGGAGAATGAACTTGATTTAGAGTGCCAGGAAAGGGTGGATAGATTATAGTCCCCATATAATCTCCTGACCCTGGCAACTGAGGTAAATGTAGACTCAGAAACATGTAACACACATACACACCTGAATTCAACAGGAAGACTTTAAACACTGACACATATTACATATACACACTAAACCTACTGTACTCAAATCAATAGTATTACATCAAATATCCTATTACCACAGTAGGGCGCAGTTGTGGCCTAATGGTTAGAGAATTGGACTTGTAACCAAATGGTCTTGGGTTCAAGTCTCAGTGGCAGGGATTGTGAATGTCTTCCACCCTCAATACCCACAACTGATGTGAGACACCGAACCCCCAACTGCTCCCCGGGCACTGCTGCAAAAATGGCTGCCCACTGCTCTGGGTGTGTGTTCAGGGTGTGTGTGTGTGTGTTTGTTCACTACTCACTGCTGTGTGTGTGCACTTGGATGGGTTAAATACGGAGCACAAATTCCGAGTATGGGACACCATACTTGGCCACACGTCATGTCACTTTTCACGTTCACATATAAATACTATATAACATTATTGATGTTATAAATGATATAACATTATTTCTCTTCTCCTTTTGTCTGGAAAAAAAATGTATGAGCATAACGCAATGACGTACATTACAATTCAAAAGTTTGGCATTAGTAAAAACTTTTTTAAAGGTGTCATATGATGCGATTTCAATTTTTCCTTTCTCTTTGAAGTGTTACAAGCTCTTGGTGCATAAAGAAGATCTGTAAAGTTGCAAAGACTAAAGTCTCAAATCCAAAGAGATATTCTTTATAAAAGTTAAGAGTCAACCACGCCTACCTACCTCGTTCTAACACGCCCCCACATGTCTACGTCACGATGTGGGAAAATTTGCATAACCCCACCCAAATGTTTATGCAAAGAAAGAAGGTGTAACTTTTATTCTCGCTGTAGTATTGTTGCTGCCGCCATGTCGTGAAGACGCTGTGTGTTTCGTTGTGAAAGCGAAACTATTTTGTTTGGCCTTCAAAAAGAGGACGATATCTGCTTCGTCATGCCTGGAGCTGATCCGTGCTAGTCGCTGAGGAAATACATCAACTTCGCACTGTGGATCGCCGGATCGGCTTTCACTGTGGACAAAGCCGAGTCCAGCCCGGGGTTGCACATGTGGTTGCCGCAAGCCCGCCGGCCACTCCTTCGTCAAATCTGCCGGCCTCCGCTCACTCTAGCCCGCCGTGTGTGACGCTGTGTTTCATTGTGAAAGCGAAACTACTTTGTTTGGCCTTCCAAAAGAGGACACGACTAGAAACCAGTGGTTAAGTTGTATTTACAACACTGTTCCAGAACAGTTCAACCCAAATATTCAGATGTGTCCAGCACATTTTATGGAGGACTGTTTCCTGAACCTGCAGATTAACGTTAGCCTACAATGCGTCTGTGCACAAAGGCTGTTTCTATAAAGTGGGGCAGTTCCAACTTTGCAAGGACAGTCTGGCACTTCTGACTCACAGCCTGTAAGTAAGTTTTTTATATCTAAAGAATTTGCCACTGACGATTCAAACGCGAGTTTTGAGCAGTGTAGAGTAGCACTTGTTGTTTGTCGTTTCTCCGATAACAAATGCAGACATGGTTTTATGTTTACGCGGCTCGATACACAACGCAATGTGTAAAAAGACAGTACAAGCCATTATAATCAGTAATTATCTCCCCACTGGATGCAACAAATGCCTCGTTTGTAATGGGTTTTATTGGTGTTGTCTCATCGCGCCGGGATATGGCATCACAGTATGGCAAGGGGCATAACAAAATCCTGACAAACATGTATCAGGGTTTCCACAAAAACATCAAGCAGCACAACTGTTTTTGACAATGATAATAATAAGATATGTTTCTTGTGCATCAAATCAGCATTTTAAAATGATTTCTGAAGGATCATGTGACAGAATGAAAACAATGGCTGCTGAAAATTCAACTTTGCCATCACTGGAATAAATTTAATAATAATAATAATAATAATAATAATGGTTTTATGTTTACGCGGCGTGATACGCAACGTGAAAAAAGACAGTATAAGTCATAATAATCAGTAATTATCTCCCCACTGGATGCAACAAATGCTTCGTTTATAATGGGTTTTATTGGTGTTGTCTCATCGTGGCGGGACATGGCATCACAGTATGGTAAGGGGCGTAACAAAAATGTATCAGGGTTTCCACAAAAACATCAAGCAGCACAACTGTTTTTGACAATGATAATAATAAGATATGTTTCTTGTGACATTTCCGTCACACGCTTGAGGCATTCAGCCAATCACAACGCACTGGATAGCTGTCCAATCAGCGTACACCTTACTTTTCAGAATGATGAGTTTTGTAAATATCGACACGTTTCAGAAAGGTAGGGCATAGAGGAGAAACAATAATGTACAGTATGTAAAAAAATAATGTGTTTCTTGAACTTTAAACCGCATAAACACATTGCATTACACCAAATACACAACATAATGTTCTTTTTAGCAACGTCATATGACCCCTTTAAAAAGAAGGGAGGGCTCAATAATACCAGCATTTCATAAAACAATTAATTAATCCAAAAATAAAATAAAATCACATTTTGTGACAGGAAAATTAAGTTGTCAAGTTTATATAAAAACCAAACAAACAATGACATGACAGGAACGCTTATTGCATACTTTGAGAGTGCGATGTTTGACATAAAAATATTCACTTCATTATGCTTGAGGACGGGATGACCTGTAGTGACACGAAATGTTTTTCACTACATTTTTTAAGCATGATCTCACAAACAAAACAAAAAAAGAAAAGAAGAAAGCACACACCCAAAAAAGGCACAAGAGAAACCAATCGTTCTTACTGATGTCTCGATATTAAATAAATGAAAGATGATTCATTTACGCATATGTGTATTACTGCAGGTATGATTCACAGACAATCACACTGAATAAATTCTGTCATTGCATTGATCTGGATATTTATATACAGATGGGGGGGATCAAGTATGTATGAACTTCGGGGTATATGAAGGCCCTGGCATATGAAAAGAATAAAGAGTGTATGTTTGCATTGCTAGGTAACCGTCGTGTTTAGATCCATGGTCACCTGTTATACAGGAAAACCTTATCTAGGTTTGTCATTGTTCAATAAAACAATGAAACAATGTTTATCTTTTCAGAGGTTAACAAAAAGAGGGTGGCAAAAAAACAACAAAAACTGGCATTTTAGTTCAATAAGGAAAGGGTTAGAAAACATAACACACAGACAAGACACTGCGTCAGGAATAAGCAAAGTTAATGACAGAGTCTGTTCATCCCTCAAAATGAAAGAATGAATTTTTGGGATATCTGCTGATCTCTGCACGCAAATAACAACCTGTGACTACAGCTGCATGGCTTAATCACAGCAATACAGGGAGGGAATATGTAACATGCCAACTTCTCATTATCAAATCCAAATTAATAATTTTCCTAACAATACACCACCTGTCTCCACCTGTGCAATTTTCAGCACATTGCGGAAAGAAAGAAATGCAGGTTTAAACACATTGGTACAGGAGTGTTGACATGGGCTTCATGATAAAAAGATCTGAATTGTTACATAAAATCTCCCTCTGTTCCCTTGCCTTCATATGAAACCATTTCCAAAACTCAGGGTAAGGTCACAAGCATTCAACTCAAGAGTCTGAACTAGAAGGGCTGGATTTTTCCCCAAACCACACTATTTATATCAGGTACCTCCCTGACTTACATCAATTATCATTGCTCACGAACACACATGAGAAGGAACATGTGAATACCGTTTTGTGAACGTTCTGCAATGTTGATTGAGTCATTCATATCCATCGCATATACGCAACAAACAAGTTGGTTTCAACTAAATCTTTTCTGAACGGCGGATCTGAGAGGAGAAGGGATCAAGCTTTATTCTTGCTCCAGATGTAACGTGATCATTCGTGCTTTTTATCTATTAATGATTTCAAAGGCTTCCAACCATTATTGCTTTTATTCTCTGGAATAAAACCCAGCTGCTCTCTTTGTAGTGAGTCTGTGTGGGTGTATGTGCTTTTGGTGCGACATGGAGGGGGTTGGGAGGGAGAAGAAGAGAGAGGGAACACAAAAAAGGTTTTGTTTTTTCAACAAAAATATTCACATTTTTCACTCTACAACATATTACTAATGAGTGTTTTTACGAGCTATCCATGTGGTAAAACTAATTAGCGTGTAAGACCCTAATAAACAAATTATATAAACAAGTTATGACAGTCCACAGAAGGAGTACAATTTGGTCTATAGTTTTTAAAACATTTTAAATCATTAGAAGCACAAATTCTGTTTTTGAAACTACTATGTAACATAAAATTAGCCTAGCCTGAAATCTAAAATCATACAACACTGGCATAAACAGCTGAACTGTTTTTCAGTTCATTGCCATTCTAATGGGTACTTATTTGTTAACTTGTTTTAATGTAAAAAAAAAAATTAAAAAAAATCAATTCAGCTGTGCAGTTTGCAAACAATCGTTACAGGATGATTTATGATTTTCACCATAACCTTCCTTGAAAAAAAAATATGAAAGAAGTAACATCGTTTCAAATTTCTCTGTAGTATGTTGAGAAAAACATTTTTTTCAAAATTTCTACACAAACTCAAGTGTTTTTACACAAAAAAGTATTTGTCAAGCTCAAATATGCAATTTTGGCAACTCTTAAAAAAGTTAGCTTTTTTAATGGAATTTATTTATATATTTGTACTATAATAATTATTATTATTATTTACTTAAATATTATATCTTAATTTTGATGTTTAGTAATGTTTACCAACATAAATTAAGTTTTCAAACTTCATTTAGTTTTTTAAGTGTTGCAAAAATTGCAAAACTCATATAAACTGAAAACTATCATTTAAAAAAAATTATTCTAAGTAAAAATATGACCTACTGTAGATGACAATCAAACGTATGGTTCAGCTTTGATTTTAAAAAGTCTCTGTTTTGGATTAGTTTTTTTTGTTTTTTTAAACACACTGTTTTGTACCTTGTTTGTGAAAAGCACCTTTTAGAGTTTGTTGTGTGTGCAGTTTACCTAGAAAGACAAATGTGCCGAATGGGTGTGAATGTGCTTGTGTACTTGTTGATTACGCATGCGAGGAGTGCCGCTGTCTTTTATTGGGAAATTTACACCCTTGGTGTGATTTATAGAAATCAGTAGTGCCCACAAAGCAGTAAAACTAATTGTTTCTTCCATTTTTAAAGTCTATCCTCCATTAAAGAATTGGTGGGCAATAAAGAGCATTTTTAATCAACCCTCTCTTGCTGATGGGTTGACGTTTGAACAGTCTCGCCTACCGTTCAATGCAAGCTTTTACTGCTGAGAACAACATAGACTAAAATATTAGGACATCTCATAAGTGACTGGGGTTTTGCAACACTTGGCACCTTTTCTCAACTCTTCTGCTATGATTTTGTGAACATATGCATCTACTGTACAGGTCATCCCTATAATATGTAATATATTATTTGGGTCATCTTGTATTGTGTAAAATAAAGATGTTCGTCAGCTAATCCTGGCATCATTGGGAAACATGTGACTCACTGAATATTTCAAATCTGCAAAATGTAAATTTTTCCAAAATAAGAGGGATTATACAAAATGCATGTTATTTTTTTAATTTAGTATTGACCTGAATAAGATATTTCACATAAAAGACGTTTACATATAGTCCACAAGAGAAAATAATAGTTGAATTTATAAAAATTACCCCCATTCAAAAGTTTACATACGCTTGATTCTAAATACTAATAAGTCCCTTGTTTGTCCAGAAGTTAAACTGCCCGCTGCTCTTTAGAAAAATCATTCAGGTCCCACAAATTCTTTGGTTTTCCAGCATCTTTTGCATATTTGAACCCTTTCCAACAATGACTGTATGATTTTGAGGTCACTGATGCTCCAGAAGGAAAAATGATGCATAAAGTCCCAGGGGTGTAAACTAATCATACAGTCAATGTTGGAAAGCACTCAAAAACGCAAAATATGCTGGAAAACAAAATCATTTTTGGGGCCTGAAGGATTTTTCTGAAGAACAGCGGGCAGTTTAACTGTTCAGGACAAACAAGGTACTCATGAACAACTATCACAAAACAAAACAAAAAAAACAGCTGTGGATCATTCAGGTAAGAACACAGTGTTAAGAATAAAAAATATAAATATAAATATGTGTATGCATACACAGTATATATATATATATATTTCTTTTTAATATTTAATATTCTTTTTAATATTTCCACCATTTTAATATGAGGTTGAAGATAATGCATGTATAATAATTTTAAAACAATTCAAGGAATTTTGTTTTTGTTCAACTGTCAACACGCACAATTTTTATTTTTTTTTTGAATGTCAACACAATTTTTTTTTCAACTCTCAACAAACAACTTTTTTCCACCCCCACAAATATTCATTTGTACTGGTGTACCATTTCTGACCCAAAAATTATTTCATGTGTTTCCTGTTGGATTGAACTGTACACGCTAGATATTGGCTACAGGCATTGGGTGTAACTTGTTCCCAGGAAATTTTGGCTTTAGTTTCCTTAAATAAATATATACAGTAAACAGTAAACAACACACAAAATTATTCATACAAGCCCATGCAGGGATGCAAGCATGATGGCTGCTTGGAGCCTAAAAGTGGCATATTAATGTAGCTGTGCATCTCTTTCAACCCACAGAATCTGTCCTGCATTATAAACCACTTTAAAAGCAAGCATGAGTGAGCGGAAGCGCCCTTCCCCTACCCCGCACTCCCAAACGGACTCTGACTCTCTCACCACAGAATTCCACCTGGCCCACCTTTGCCCACCGGCTGGCAGTGCCACAGTAAATCCTGTAGCTATAGCTGGAGTGCAGGCTTAAGTAATTAATAAAAGCTCCATTACATGCCTTGTGGCCGTTGTTTGCTATTTCAACACCCCATTTGTGCCACGATTACAGTCATTATCAGCCAGCGCCATTAATTCAGCCACCGATGCCGGAACTGCATACTAATAAATTGGGCTCTAAAATTTTTTACCTTTCAAGGAGTTGGTGCTGGAGCGGAGCCAGGAAGTGCCACTCCTGATTAGGAGTCTTCTACTGACTCTGAAAGGCCCCTTTGAATAGGGGCTGCTGCATCTTTGGAGATAGTTCACATTCCCCCTCTTTGATTATTCCCTTCCCCTCCAAAATGAATCTTTATTAAGCTTAAATCCTAAATAAAATGAAATTAGCAGACTGCAAAATATTGCTTTCTTTTCTGCACATATTCCCTGGTGACTCCATGCAAATTATAATGCTTATTTATGTAAATGAGGTGTCGTCTTTAATTAGTTTAGCTTGAAGGCATTAAAATACATGTATTCTCTCCCCAAAATATTATTTGTTTTGTTGCTCTCTTCAGTTGAGTTCAAAATGACTTATTATGCTGACTAAAAAGCTTTATTAATTTCAGCGTTTTTTTTCCCTCCCCTGACTTTCAGAGTATTATCTTCTCCTCCCACTGTGTGGGAGCAGCGCTTAGCGTTTAGCTTTTAGCTGTGTAATGGAGAGGTTTCCTCAGGCTCTCTCTGCTGTGAAGTGGATACAAGGCTGTCTGAGAGTCCCTGCAGACAACAGACAGCTCTCTCATGGGACAGCACGCTTCTCAGGCTAAGACCCCTATTCCTTAACCTCCTACAGTATAGTGTGTGAGCGCATATATCAATATACACCATTATTCATTTAAAAACTATATATAGTGTTTGTTAATTTTTGCATTAGATTATATTTTAAAAATTTTTAAAGTTTTTCATTTTAGTTAAAGTTTAAATAATTTTGTTGCATTTTGCAAGTTTTTATGTCTACATAGTTTTTAGATTAGTTTTGTTATGTTTTTAGTTTACTTGGTTTTAGTTATTTAAGAACTTCAGGTTAATAAAAGTTACAAAAAAAGTTATAAAATAGTTAACTTATAAAAGTTAAAAGATAAAAGTTTTAGTTAATTAATAATAACCTTGATATGCATGTGATACATTTTTGTACAAAAGAGTACTGTGATTACACCATAGCATAGTGATGGTAATATATAGCAATACCATGGTACCATGGTAGATACAGAACAGGACTGAATTATTACCATTGTCATGAATAATAAAAAATAATACAATACAAATGTAATACAAAAAAAGAATTAATGTCTAAAAGAATTGAATAATGGAGTTACATAGGAAATTCTCAAAAAAAAAAAAAGATGAAGTTTGAAAAAAAATGATGAGTTACACGTTGCAAAGTCAAACCTGTGTGACCCACATGAGCATCACAGCTAAATTTGCCGCATTTTAACTAACCGTTAGGCCACGGGTCCCAGTTGTGCTGTCTATCACTATTGTTCCCACTGATGACGCTATTTATTTGCATGTGCTGTCTGCATTGTTTTAACTCCTAATTCATTAAAAGAATTATGCAAATGAGGTAACGGCACAAAACATAACTGAGCGCTGAACGCAATTTGCTCCCTGCAATTCCTCATCTTCCAGGCCAGTTCGGGGTGCTAGCTTTTGGAGGATGACTTCATTTAAATACTCACTGTGCAGCGGTATACCACCAGCGTAAACCGGATTATGGGAGTTTAGCAAATAGGATACAGGTTTTTGTGATGAAATACCACGTAAAAAAGTGAATTTGCCCCAAGTGTCCTGTAGCTTGTCAAACTGCTAAGAATGACTTTCGTTGGCACTGTATGTTGTGGACCCCCCCCCCCATACACTTAATGAAAGCCGCATGCATGCATTGTGTCATCAATCAAATGCTAATACCAATGTAAATTCACATACATTGTCAGCTCTCGCCGCACGCCTCTAAACTGAGGTGCAATGACCTCTTAAACGACTTTCAGACAGCTTTTTGCCTTATTTTAATATTTGTTTAAAAGGATTTTCAGTGTTACAGTAAATCTCCCTCTTGACACGGTTTTTATGCATTTGCAGTTGATTTACAACACAATGTTGAGTGGCTATCGAGCAGAAACCCGCTGTGAGTCACGGCCAAAGGTGCCGGAACCGATGCAGTCAAACAGAAATACACACTGTCATACACTCCGCTCAGCTGACACAAAAGGTTAAAAAGAAACATGAGCCACAAACAACGAGCATTGGTCAATATTACATCAATATCCTTTGAGTCCTCAATGGACTGAAAAGACTGAAATGGCATATTTTATGAAGTTAATACCCCTCAATACCCAATTCACACACATATAAACTCACACACGCACAAACACACCAGCATGATTTATAGTAAGGAAGCTGAGGCCATTATAACGTTTTTATTATTACTGTTCTTTCAAGGCTAATGCTACAATAGATTTTTGCATGATTGATGCTTCCCAATAAACATTAGGAAGATTCCATTAACTTAGCAGAGAGGAGCTAAATGGCGTCACTTTGATTATAGCTGCATTCCTTTCAATGCTTTTTGATTAAAAATATAATATCAATATCACTTTTTTTTTTTAAACAAATTCATGATATTCGGCTCTGACTTCAAAAAAACCCCGTCAAATCTCTTCTGCCAACTCATGCAACTGATCGTAATTGAGGTCGCCATATAAATCATTATGTTTCTGGAAGTCACTTCTGAAACAATCCTTGGGTTAAATTATGACAGAAACGGTCCTTCCAGTAAATCAAGTGACTTTGAAGTTCTGGTCATAGCTCGGCTATTGTAAAGCACAGTTTCTGTAATACAAGCTCTTAAAGGGACAGTTCACCCAAAAATGAAAATAAAATTCTCATTATTTACACACGTTGTTCCAAACCCGTACAACCTTCTTTCTTCAGCGGAATGCAAAAGGTGAATTTCTGAAGAATTTCCTGGCTACACTTTTCAATATAGTCAAAGTAAATGTGACTGTTAAATGTCAAAAAGGACCATAAAATTATCTTAAAGTTTGACCTGTGCATTATATTCCAAGTCTTGTGAAGCTGTACAATAGCTTTATCTGATGAACATAATGAAATTTATGTCATTATTCAATCCAGAGCTTAATCCAGAGTCAGTGAGTCGAAGTCAAGAAATCAAATCATTATTGAATCATTCAGCCTGTTTTTGTGAACTGTTTCATTGAAAAGATTTGATCCAAAAGAACAATTCATTCATCAGTCATTGTTAACGTTCAAAAATACGGTAAGCGAAGATCACAAATCATGTCAACGTTTTTAGAGAACAACATTTCGGCCTTTTCCTAGCACCGATCCATCGTTAGACTTCAGAAGACTTGGATTATAGCACATGGACCCTTCTCTGATACTTTTATGATGCTTTTGAAAGCTTGAGAGCTTGAATGCCTGTTCATTGTAAAAAGCATGTAAAACAGTCCAAATTTGTGTTACAAACTTCATACACGGTTAAAACAACATGAGGGTGAGGAAATGATGACAGAATAGTCATTGTTACGTGAACTAAACCTTTAAACTACAATACAGAAGCATTTCAGTATGAAAGAATGTGGTGGTAATATGCTGAAACTTCAATCAGTACAGAGGAAAATTCCACTTGTAATGAGAAGGAACTGGTTTGAACTGTTGTCCTCCAGTTGTGCTTGTGCTGTTATCACGGTCCTGAGCCTCAACATCCATTTCACTCTCCTAACAAATCTGCGACCAAAATGCTCCTGGCACGGACCTGATTGGCTAATTGAAATCTTATGTGAGGCCCTAATGGGAACAGTGGTGGTGATGACCCGGATGAGCGTGAAACTCTCTCTCTCTCTCTCTCTCTCTCTCTCTCTCTCTCTCTCTCCCTTCGCCTAGTGGTCTTTGCAGGAAACAAGTTCACAGTGAACAGCACAAGTGACACCCATAGCACCTTCTGCCAATTATTCACTGCGTGACCCACAACTAGAGAACAAGAGATCTGTCTCCCAATATATGTTCATAAACATGCGAGCCCAGCCTTAAAATTGTACACGTGTCTGTGCGCGTGTGTGTGTGTTTCTGCCTCTCATGCCCTGGCGATATACTGGTGCTTACGGAAACTGAGCCAAATGATCTTTTGCCCAAAGTGCTAATTTGTGTCACAGCTGTGTGCGCAGAACTATTATTAACTGAAACGTAAACTAGAAGCTATGTCTCACAACAATATGATTCTGCAATAAAAACACATTTTAGAACTTGATCTGGCAAAAAACTTATAGATATATTTATAGGTTGTTACAGGAGTATGGCATTTTTCCATTTGATCTGTGGAAAAACAAATCGGAACAAAACACCTGGTTTTACCTTAGGCTTAGCATAATAAAATAATCCTAATAAAACTATTTGCAAGTCCACAAAATTAAATTTTCCACAAGACATAATACAATCTAGTAAAATCACAAATTCACTGGTGAAAAAGAGGTGCAATACAAATGAACATTAAACTTACTTTTTTAGTGGTACTAAGCCAGTTCATTTCGAAAAATAGAACGCTAGTGAAAAATGCAGCTATTTTTCAGTTTTCAAATTTAATAGAAAAACAAATTATACTATCAGCATGGCAATTTTTTTATAGAAAAGCTGATTGTTTGATTTGTTCCAAATCTTGAATCCAATTTTGATTTTCTTTTTTTCTTCTTTAATCATAGACTTTTTTTTTTTTTTTTTTACCTCACCGCATATCTGGCTTGACTCAACTGCTCCAACTGTATTTATTTGAGTCTTTTGTCTTTTTTGTTGCAATTTAGCTAGAAAAACAAGTCCTGCAGGAAACTGTAAGTTACATGGTTCATGGTTTATAAATAAAAAAAAACACACCTTTGAATGTGCATCCAATCAAAGGACAAAAAAGATCTGGAATGTGCACTTTTAGATCTATTTTCAGCCCATTTTCAAGAGTCTGTCGACATAAAATGCTGAAAATGAAAGCCAAAACGGAGAGCAAGGGCTTATTTCATGTGGGCTGCATGGTTATGCAGCACTATTGGACGTGAAATGTTATCTCTGAAGCCTCATGTTTCAAAGCCTGCAGGGCCCATCTCCCCTTGCCGAGTACACGGACACACAAGAAATGCTTTCTGTCCCAGAATTTCACAAATGTCCAGTTGAATCCTCATCACTTGTTTGTGCGCACTGAGGCCAATCAATCTAGATGAGAGAATTAAATAAATTAACTCAGTTCAGGTCACGCCAGGAAAGGCCCATGTAATCCACTGAGGGTTTTTTTCTTCCACAACATTTTCTGACATGACAGATATAATTATTCTAATAAAACTGTGCCTGAGACAAACAATGCTATATTCCCTAGGTACACAGCAAAGTAAGGATGCATGCCAGTTTTTTTTCCTGTTTCCACCGCTGGCTAACCTGTGTCAGCTATGACACAAATTCACATGTTTTTATATCTTGACACACACACAAGCAACTGCAATATTTTGTGATTTTAAATTTGAGCTTAAAGGGATAGTTCACCCAAACATTCACTGAATATCCTGTCATCATTTACTCTCCCTCATGTCATTCCGAACCTGTATGACTTTTGTTCTTCCCTGAAACACAACTGAAGATGTTCTGAAAAAATGTTGCAGTGTTTTTGTTCATACAATTACAGTCAATGCGGTCCAAAATTCTTTGAAGGAGGAAAATCATACAGGATTAGAACGACCTGAGGGTGAGTAAATTAGTTTTCATTCATAACTCTTCATCATCTCTTTAAATGTAAAGTGTGCAATTACGGTGCCAGTAGTGCCAACAAACGGAATTGCAAAAATGACGACTGTTGTCAAACAGGCTGTTGTCAGTCGTTGGTCAGTAAACAGGTAGCCACACTCAAAACTCAAACCATTGGTTGAGCTAACTTTGCTGTGTGGGATTGGTTGAGATGCACAAACATAGTGATATTATATAGTGCCACAAAGCTACAGTATTTACATCTGTCAGGGAAATTAACCTACAAAATGTCTTATAGTCAGCTGAGAAAGCATTTTAAATTTAAAGGGGTCATATGATGCGATTTCAAGTTTTCCTTTCTCTTTGGAGTGTTACAAGCTGATTGTGCATAGATAAGATCCCAGAAGTTGCAAAGACTAAAGTCTCAAAACCAAAGAGATATTCTTTATCAAAGTTAAGACTCTGCCACGCCCCCCTAAAACGGCTCGTTCTAACACGCCCCCACATATCTACCTCACTATGTGGAAATATTTGCATAATGCCGCCCAAATGTTCACGTAAAGAAAGAAGGCGTGGTTTCAGTAACCGCAGTTAGTGTTGAAGCAGCCATGTCAGGGAGACGCTGTGTGTTTCTAGGCGAAAGCAAAAGCACTTTATTTGGCCTTCCGGAAGTAGATGCATTTAGGAATCTTTAAGATTACTTACAACAGAACAGCAATGCATTTTATGGACGACCGTTTCGTGAACCAAGGAGAGGAGGTAATTCTGACTTTGCTATGACAATCTGGCGCTTCTGAATCAGCTACTGTTTTGTTATTAGTTTAAGTATTTGCTATTGACTGTTCAAATGCGGAGTTTTGCGCATCGTGTGTGTGTGTGCGCGAGTGAGAGAGCGAGAGAGAGAGCGCGAGAGAGGGGGTCACATCACAGTGGAGCCAGCTGTCTTAACCGTGGCTTGTGTACTGCAAACACATACCAGCTTCATCACTGTGTCTGTCACGTGACTCTGTTCCCCTTTCGGGCTCTGTCTTTACATTTATTTTGAAAGATGAAGTTCGCGATTTTGGTAAGGGGCATTACATTTCCGACGAGTGCTTGCGGTGTTCAGCCAATCACAATGCACCAGATCAGCTGGCTAATCAGAGCAGACTGCGCTTGTCGGAAGGAGGGACTTTGTAGAAAACGAAGCGTTTGAGAGAGGCGGGGCATAGAGGACCTACAATAATGTACAGTAATTGAAAAATAAAGTGTTTTTTGAACATTAAAGCATGTCAACATATTCTGTTACACCAAATACACAAAATAATGATCTTGAAAAAAGCATCATATGACCCCTTTAACAAAATATAACATCAATTATCACCTTTATCATTCTTGCAAATATAAATATATAAATATCACCTTTAATTCTATTTTTACATTTTTCTGATTCAGGAACAAGTACATTTTCAAAGAGCTAAGTGCCAACCCTGAAACAACATACAGAACTACCACATTTTGCTATAAGTTTGATTGCATCATATAATAATTGCTGTTAATAGTGTTCATCGTCTGTTTTATTACGTCTTAAATTGATTTTTCCGTACATTTCTGCCATATGTACATTAACTGACAGTCACCACTGATAAGCTACCACTAAATACTGTAGAAACTTAATTTGCTGTAAAGTTGCATTGCAATGATTTGTATTGTGAAAAGCGCTGTACAAATAAACTTGACTTGACTTGACTAAATTAATTTAATTTAAATTTTGTTTAAATCTTGTTTGGCAAAAGCTATATGAAATATATAGACTATCTATATACAGTCATTTACCACTGTGTAATTTTATAATACAGTTATTTGTCAGTCTCATTTCAAGCAGCAGGAAGGATAAAGATCTTTGATAACCGCACACCTTTCATCTTTTTAGAAATCCCTGCACTGCCGCACTTAGGCTTTTATTCTTTAAACATCCCCTTATAAGTCCAAACTGCACCGCATGGAATCGGATACACCTACAGAGGGAAATAAAAATAGAGAAAAGTGAACTCCAGGCTAAATTTTAAAAGGAACGAAATATCACACTCCTTTGATGGCAAAGTAAAAACAAAAGACTGTAGGATATGTTCTGAAGCAGACCAAACATAAATCCACACAGAGACATCTCCAGCATTTGACAGTCTTCATCGAGTCTCTTTTAATAATTTTTTTACACTTTTATTTTCCCTTTACTGTTACGAAGACAATCGGCTGTCTTTTTGAAAACATGCATGCCAACCAAGGATGTACACATTTCCCATCAGTTTGTGAAACCCACCGAACAGAGAAGTGCAAATTCAGGGGAACCGTAAAACTGCTGGTGATTCAGGTATGACATGACAAAACAGCATAATAATCAAGGTTAATGTTTAGGTTTTTTTCCTAGCATACATAGTATACAGTATAAATAGTATATATAATACAGTATAAATACAAAAGTAAATTTTATTATGTAAATAAACTTAATAAATTATCAATGATATTATATACAAAAATTCCAATATATTTCTTCTATGTTTAAATTAAATAAATTTCCCAATATAACCCCTGGGTAAGCTCAGTGACAAACTGTGTCATTTCTTTTTATTTGTGGGGAGCACAAAATGCATAATGAAAACTCTTAACAATCATTTTCATTAAAAAAAAAAAAGAAGAAAAAACCCACAGCTTTCATAGCCACAACAATTTGATTGAAAACAAAACGCCTGTCGGGCTGGCGAGTGAGAAGCATGCTGGTTCTGGAATGGCCTGTGAAAAGTCATAAAAATATTTTCCTTTTTATTTAATGTCACCCATAACTCACTGCAAGGAAAAGCTAATCAATAGCACCTTAATGAAAACTTGAGCCATATTTTATTTTGCAGCAGAGAAGGCCAGGATCAGCATTTGTTGCCTTGTTGTGCTGGGTCTCGCCCCGGGGCTGTTAGACAGATGTGCATCACGCTCGCAGATACCTTAAATATTTGCTGCCTTCTCCTAGAAATGCTTTATCAACACACCAAGCGGAAGGAGTGGGAATTTCTGTGCAGAGAGCGCCATTAGAAAAACAACAGCCACAACAGTGAGTCTATATTTCATAATTTCAGCTCTGTCATCGCCACAGTCATTGATTTAATATGTGAGAAGAAGGAAGAGTGAAAGGTTATGACTTCTACACTTTAAAATATTCCACCTACATTGATATCGCGGCTATCCCACGAACCCTTCTGTTTCATCCCAAATCAGCATAAAAGCCAATATCTCTCACATCTCATATATCTTCGTGGCTCACAACCATTCAACCTCATGTTTAGAAGAAAGAAGAAAAAAATAAACATCCACAGCCAAGATCCCATATGCTTTTGATTTATTTTTATATGACAATAAACCCAATTACACATCATCACAAATTATAAAACATATTGAGCATTTACTCAAATAAATACACAGCAAATCAGCAGACAAGCTCAAATTTGCCAGTAAATAAGAATGACTGACATATGGAATTGCCAAATTCCATTATGACAACATTCAAGAATTGTTCTTTTAAGAATGAATTATTATTTTCGACAAAACCAAACGATTTGCAGCTGTAAATAATTATTAAAGAATATAATGCTGAAAAAAAAGCATTTATATACCTGATTATTGTTTTTTTTTTCTTTACTTGTTACTCTGAGGTTCTAACAACTCTCATACTATAATTTTTTTTAAATTTGTAAATAAATATTAAAATAGTATGTTTTAGAAAAAATACTATTTCAGTCTTTGTTATTAAAAATTATGTTTAATTAAATGTGGTCTTGCCCTTTATTTGTATTATTTGTGACATTTACTAGCAATTTCTGAGTGAAAACGGTTTCTGTCATTTTTTCCCCCATTGTATTGCATCTCGATGCTGCTTTTCTACAATGCACTTCAATTTTTCACATCAAACCAATAAGCTGAATTAATGCTTCTTTTAAGAATTAATTATTATTTTCAACAAAACCAAACGATTTGCAGCTGTAAATAATTATTAAAGAATATAATGCTGAAAAAAAAGCATTTATATACCTGATTATTGTTTTTTTTTTCTTTACTTGTTACTCTGAGGTTCTAACAACTCTCATACTATAATTTTTTTTTTAATTTGTAAATAAATATTAAAATAGTATGTTTTAGAAAAAATACTATTTCAGTCTTTGTTATTAAAAATTATGTTTAATTAAATGTGGTCTTGCCATTTATTTGTATTATTTGTGACATTTACTAGCAATTTCTGAGTGAAAACGGTTTCTGTCATTTTTTTCCCCCATTGTATTGCATCTCGATGCTGCTTTTCTACAATGCACTTCATTTTTTTCACATCAAACCAATAAGCTGAATTAATGCTTTTTTTATATCAATTAAGCCTACACTCAAAAAAGTTTTCAGCCCCATTTACATTTACCCAGCATGCACTGGGATATGAATAATTAATATAGTTACACTGTTTGAAGGTTTGCAGTTACATATTTTCGTACTTCTTGCGAAACTTCATAAAATCCTACAGTATATTCTTGATCCCTCACACACTAAGAGGAAGCTCAGACAGCATCCACACAGAACAACGAGGATCAGCTCAGTTATTCACAACAATTATTCATCAAAGGGGAAAATAATAACTCAAAGGTCAAGTCATAAAAATTCAATATCAGGCCTGTCTCAACGCTCTGAGTCACAAGAGTCACATTATGTTAACCAAAAGAGAGCTCTCTCAACACGGAGAGCTAAAGGAGCTGTTGAAGGTGTGTCGGAGTACCTTCACATCGTATCAGGAGATGGCAAAATCACCTCTGTGTTACTGTGTCCATTATGTGTACCCACCAGTTCCCACCTGAATATCAAACAGCAAATTTACCCAATTTATATCCTCGGAACGGTACCTGAGAGATTACCAAGCAATCAGCTAATATTGTATTTTATTCTGTTCTTTCGTTTAAATCATTGCCACCATTTAGAAGTAGTTTTCTTTCAAATGAGTAGCCCATTCATGCAGCGCGGGCCTGCGGAGAACTGTCCAACAGTGAGACGTCATTTGCATAGATTTGCATTGTCAGGATGCAGTGGGGGAGGGAGAGTTGACAAGCCACTGACTGCTCTGTGATGCTAAAAGAGCTGACATGCTCTCCTAAACGTCAATCCCATCCCAAACAAACACACACACACACACACACACACACACACACTGCTGCCTTAGAGCCAGTGGAGGACTCATCAACCAGCGAGAGAAGTGGCATCACAAATTTTTTATGCAAGTAAACAGATGTCTGTTCATATTGTGAAAGAGAAAATAAGTTTTCAGTGCTTGTGAAAATGCTAGTTAATTATCAGCTACATTTATAAGGGGACTGTGCCTATAAAATCATAAAACACAAACGATTGTAAAACAGACATAATGTCCTTGTGCCTCTGTCTGGGCCGTTTCCTCCAAACAAATGATATATTTTCACATATTCACACTTCATATTGCTACATTTTCTCATCTATTTTATTCTGCTAAAGATTCTATACCGAAATAAAAACAAGAAATTTAGTTCATTGTAAAGTATTTAGTTTTATATTGGTTTTGCGTTCAACACAGATTTGTTTAATGTCTTTTTATGTAAGAAAATAAGGACGTTTGGGGCTACACTGTATAAAAAAAAAATATATATATACAGTGGGGCAAAAAAGTATTTAGTCAGCCACCAATTGTGCAAGTTCTCCCACTTAAAAAGATGAGAGAGGCCTGTAATTTTCATCATAGGTATACCTCAACTATGAGAGACAAAATGAGAAAAAAAATCCAGAAAATCACATTGTAGGATTTTTAAAGAATTTATTTGCAAATTATGGTGGAAAATAAGTATTTGGTCAATAACAAAATTTCATCTCAATACTTTGTTATATACCCTTTGTTGGCAATGACAGAGGTCAAACGTTTTCTGTAAGTCTTCACAAGGTTTTCACACACTGTTGCTGGTATTTTGGCCCATTCCTCCATGCAGATCTCCTCTAGAGCAGTAATGTTTTGGTCCATCAGCAAGGGCATTGAAGATTAAATGTGGCTGGGTCTTTCAGCATGACAATGATCCCAAACACACCGCCCGGGCAACGAAGGAGTGGCTTCGTAAGAAGCATTTCAAGGTCCTGGAGTGGCCTAGCCAGTCTCCAGATCTCAACCTCATAGAAAATCTTTGGAGGGAGTTGAAAATCCGGGTTCGCCAGCGACAGCCCCAAAACATTACTGCTCTAGAGGAGATCTGGATGGAGGAATGGGCCAAAATACCAGCAACCGTGTGTGAAAACCTTGTGAAGACTTACAGCAAACGTTTGACCTCTGTCATTGCCACCAAAGGGTATATAACAAAGTATTGAGATGAAATTTTGTTATTGACCAAATACTTATTTTCCACCATAATTTGCAAATAAATTCTTTAAAAATCCTACAATGTGATTTTCTGGATTTTTTTTTCTCATTTTGTCTCTCATAGTTGAGGTATACCTATGATGAAAATTACAGGCCTCTCTCATCTTTTTAAGTGGGAGAACTTGCACAATAGGTGGCTGACTAAATACTTTTTTGCCCCACTGTATATATATATATATATATATCAGTGGTGGGCCGTCAGGGCCAGCAAAGTCTACTCTGCTGGCCTAAACACTATCAGAATCACTGATTTAGTTTTAATATATTTTCCCATGAATGTGTATTAAATTATTTCCAATAGTGTCTTCTCTTCCTTTCATAGCTTTTCTCTTGGTTGCATTGCTTCCAGTAGTGTATGTTTATATTAGAGCTTTTATCCAATCATATTTCAGCAATCGTGTTGCCAGGGTCAAAGAAATCTGCCTTAAGGCCTTCAGAATTAACAGTGCAGGCGTCTGTTAGCTTAAATCAATGGCAATGAAACCGTTGCTTTAACCAATCAGATTTCGAGTTGGCAGCACCAGGGCCATCTAGCTGGCTAACGATAACGTCAGCATTTTCTCGTCCTTTGATTGGATGGTCAGCATACTAGCTAGCAAACAGCATCACTGTAAATCATTTTATTAAAACTTAGTAAAACTTTTATTACTGTTTCTCAGGTTTATATTTTCAGTGCATTTTGAACAAATATTTGCCTACTATATTTAGTAAATCTATAAACAGTAGTACTAATGACTGCGAAAAAAAACCACACACCTCCTCGGCACCGGCTCTGTGAAAGACTCGTGAAGATGAAAAACCACTAGAGTATGGCAGGTTAATTTTCATTTTTGACTCTTTTATCGCTTGATGCGTTGTATGCTGATGTTATTTGCGCGATATAAAGCCAGGTTTAAGTCTCCTTAAATTTCTTATCTCGTAAGAATATATCAGTTTCCCGAGTGGAGCTGTATTAACTGCTCTTTTCCTCCGGCCGCAGCGGTATGTTAAAACACATCTATACACTTTTCTTCATCGTCTTGTATACATTATTTTAATGTTACTTGCTCACTTTCCTAGTAAAGCTGTGCTAATCAGTATTTTCCTCCCGCAGTGCGCTGACAGACCGGCGGGGAGACTCGTGAAGACGAAATAAAGCAGTAAGAGAACACTAAATTTTTTGGTCAACTTTAAAACACATGTAATCACCTTATTTGTTTTATACCAATGCTATCTGTAAGGTCTAAATGCGTTTGGGTGAATAAATGTCTGTAAGAACATCGGATGGACTGTATTTGTCATTTTGTTAGGTTAATGCTTCAGCTACAGATGATGAGTTGCACAATTGTTAATTGGGTTTCTTTCTTTAGTAATGGCATTCATTCTCGCTACATAAGATACCTGTCTGTTATGTAGTGCCCTGTTATACTGTATTATTGTGTAATATTTATGGTTTCTATAGCCGTGGCATCATTATGATGGTATGAAGAGATGGATTAATTCATGTAGGACGCCACTGAAGGCCTAGGTGTAAAATGCACGGCCCGCCACTGATATATATATATTTTTTACTTTTTTTTGTAGACATAACTAGTTTTTTATAAATTGTCCAGACTTTTTTTTTTGTTTGTTTTTTTTTTATATATAAAAAAATCTTTTTATTTAATAAATTTTTTTGTTAGTTGTTTTTCCTTTATTGTCGTTTAATTTATTGTTATTCTGTAAAAGAGATCTAACTATTTTATTGTATAATATTGTTAGCACCAGGTGGTGCGACATGCTTGAGGAATGAGAGGCCCGCGGAGACGTACTCGACGGGGAAGCTCTCACCGTCACCCTCAGGTCTCCCTGACCATGAACCGAAGTAGCCCTCCGAGAACCAGAGGAGCTATAGCGGGGCATGGCAAGGGGGATACCCCCCCGTTTAATGAGGAGGTATCTGGACCGCAATGTCGCGATGGTCATGTTCCCGCACTGAGAACATGACTCATCCATGAGCGCTGCTTCAGCGTGCTGTAAGCCCAAGCACGAGAGGCAGTGATCATGACCGTCAGATGAAGGCAGGAAACGACCGCATCCAGAAACGCACGAGCGGGAAGCCATCTTTAAAAAGACGCCCGTCGCTCGTGAAGCTCTTTTAGAAATTGCTCTTTTAGATGGAAAAACACTCTTTTAGAGAAAGCGCTGAAGCGCCCAGGGGAGGTCGCGGCGAGACCGCAGAATGGAAGCTGCAGCCCGCCGAGGTTTCAGCAGCCTGGATGGCAACCCCCGCTGATACGCCGTCACATCAACGCCAGCTGTTTCTCTCGAACACTCGCGGAGATTCGTCCTGTAGAAGGCTCGGCTCCGAAGCGAAAAGCTGATGTGCGTTTGCACGCGCTCTCCTTTTATACCCGAGCTGCAGGGCGGAGTACGCGTGACGAAACACGCACGCCAACTGTCATTGGCTTGTTTAGTTAACACTCGAAGGTGATTGGGCTCTCGGGCGAGATCCCAATTCGTCAGTCACTGACGTAACGTAGAACGTGACAGACTGAATGGGAACTGTTGTTTCAACTCAAAAACGCATGTTGAAACAACTACATCACACGTTCAGATATTAAGATATTAAAATTTTAAGGCAGAGGGGTAACAACGTTTTTTAAGTTGACTCAACAAATTGTGTATTTTTATTTATTTATTTTTTTTTATATAAAAAGTTTTTTGTTTATAAAAGTTTTTTGTTTATAAAAGTTTTTTGTTTATAAAAGTTTCTTATTTAATTGAATGTTCTTTTTTTATGGTTTTATTTTTAGTTTCAGTTTTAGTTTAGTTAACTCCGTTTCATGGCAGATTCCATTGTGACAATATACCCAACTTACAGTCACCAAAAGGTCAATGTGTCCTAAGTGACAGCAAAAAAGTTTGACAACTAGGCTTGGTCTTCTTCATATTCTTAACTAAAAAATATATAAAACTGATTTTTTTTTTCAAAGTTCAAAGTTAACACACATACAATAAACAACAATGATCTTAGAACTGGCCTATACATGTGAATCAGTTAAACTACCACAACATTCTCTGGGGAAAGAAAAAAAAAAAAAAGCTGTGACAGTGTGACCAGAAACCAGAAACTGATTAAAAAGTTTGCCATCCAAAAGTGCGAGATTTAGGGATTTCACAATTTCAAAGTTGTTTTTCTATACATATTTAATGCAAGAAAACCTTAACACCAAACCTGCAAGGCAGTGCTGTGGGGTTACAGCAGACACTGAGATGACTGAGGACTGAGGAGTTTCAGTCTGCTAAAAAATTACGTTTAGGAGAACGTTCATATTTCAGCAGGACAATGATATCAGACACAAGGGCAAAGTAACAATGAAATGACTCAAGAACAGAAAGGCGAATAACCTTAAATGGGCCTTTGCAGTACTTTGTAGAACCTTTGAAGTACTATCTGACACTATAAACATTTTTAACAAGAATAGATTTACCAAAAATGTTTCCTAACAATTTTACATTTAAAATTTTACTTTTTATTTTTTTGTTTCAATGCTTTAAAATAAAGTATCAGAGAAAAAAAAATTAAGGTGGGACATGTGATTCAGTAAAATTAGAAAATTGGTTAAGGTCTGAATACTGAATGTAGGCATTTGGTGTGACCATTGATATTCAAATAGTTTGTCAAGTCAAAATATTACAGCAGTGCCCCCTTTAACACTAAAGCTCTGCCAGCAGTCTTGTACTGTAACGTATGATTGCGGAGCACAAAAAGAATGATGTTTTGTTTTCTCTGTTTCTCCGTCTCTCTGCCAGTTTTTGCTCTGGAGGCAGCTCCTGTTTATGCACATCCCTCAGGCCATTTGTTTGTAGCACTTCCTGGTCCCAGAGTGGCATGCATAATGCAGGAATGAAAATGTTAACAGTGGCAAATAAAATCGGCAAGGTGCCCCCACAAATCAGGGCAGTTGAGAAGCACATTTAATCATCCATACATAGGGAGGCGCTGCGATTTATTGTGGCATTTCTGAGAAGATCAGGACCCCATTTTTCCAGGGCCTTCCCCAAGCCATTCGCCTTCGCCTCCCTCCCATCGGATTCACGTCAAGAGAGATCTTTTGCACTCACTCAACCAATGGTGCAAAATTGATGTCGCTCTTTGTAAATGTATTTGCAAATGTGGTTGCTCTTTTGTGTTTTATATTAAAGCAATAAGCCTCTCAAAGCCAAGCATTAGTGATTTTACCAAAGGTAAGGGGTGTTCTCGTTCTAAAAGCCCCATGTATGTGATAAAAACACTGTAATGTATAGCCTTGAGTGAATTAAAGTTTTTTTTTTTTTAACAACAAAGTTGTTCATTAGCATAAATTTTACAGTTTACAGTTACTAAGCAATGTGGTGATTTGCACATTAATATACAATGAGTGGTCACATGATAATAATTAATAATAAGTGAACAATAAAATCATACATTTTGTTAGTAAAAACAATTAAAAAGTTACAAATTAAAAAAAGATTTATTGCAGTCATAAAAATAACTATATATAATTGGATTTTTAAAATCTATAATATAAAAATATGAATTAATAACCATATAAAATAATATGTAAAGATTTTAAACCGTTAAATGTTGTGAAAAATTGTACCAAAAAAACTGAATTTAAAAAAGCCAAACTCTGTAGATATTGTGTAAAGTATTGCTTGCCCATTTAATTTGAGATTTATTAAAGGGGTCATATGATGCTATTTTAAAGATCATTATTTGGTGTATTTGGTGTAACAGAATATGTTGACATGCTTTAATGTTCAAAAAACACATTATTTTTCAAATACTGTACATTATTGTAGGTCCTCTATGCCCCGCCTCTCTCAAACGTGTCGTTTTCAACAAAGCCCCCTGCTTTGACAAGCGCAGTCTGCTCTGATTGGCCAGCTGACCCAGTGCATTGTGATTGGCCGAACACCACAAGCACATGTCGGAAATGTAACATCCCTTACCATAATCGCAGCTTCAGCTTTCAAAGTAAATATCAAGACAGTTAATAATGTCGTTAGTTTTAACATCAGTTCAAGCCCGGAAGGGCAACAGAGTCGCGTGACAGACACAGTGATGATGCAGTACACAAGCCGCGGTTAAGACAGCTGACGTGCTATGATTTCTGACAGACAGTTCACTCTCCTGTGATGTGACCCAGTTCCCCTCACACACACACATGCGACGCGTTACTCTGCGCTGCTCAAAACTCCGCATTTGAACAGTCAATAGCAAATACTTAAACTGATAACGAAACATACTTACTGTCGCTGATTCAGAAGCGCCATATTGTCATAGCAAAGTTGGAATTGACCCTTTTAATTTTTTTAGAAATAGCCTTTGTGCACAGCCAGCCTTGTACTCTTCTAGGTTCAAAAGATTGTCGTTCATAAAATGCGTTGCACAAATTCGAACATCTGGGTTGTGCTGTTCTGTTGTAAATAAATCTTAACCAATGATTCCTAATTGTATCTACTTCCGGAAGGCCAAATAAAGTGCTTTTGCTTTCGCACTGAAACACAGCGTCTCCCTGACATGGCTGCTGTTCCTGAAACCACGCCTTCTTTCTTTGCGTGCACATTTGGGCGGCATTATGCTAATATTTCCACATAGTGACGTAGATATGTGGGGGCATGTTAGAACGAGCCGTTTTAGGTAGGCGTGGCTGACTCTTAACTTTTATAAAGAACATCTCTTTGGATTTGAGACTTTAGTCTTTGCAACTTTACAGATCTTCTTTATGCACGAAGAGCTTGTAACACTTCAAAGAGAAAGGAAAACTTGAAATCGCATCATATGACCCCTTTAAGTAAACGCAAAACTATTAATCATCATTTAATTCAAATAAAGCTGAAATAAAATTAACTATAAATGAAAATGTAATTTAAAATGTGGCATTAGCAAATAAAAAATTAAATAAAGAATATGTAATTACTAAAACTGGAATAAAAATAAATTGAAGCTAAAGAGAATTTTTAAAAATGACAAAAGCACATAACAAAATTACTGAAACTAAAATGTAAAAAAAATTAAAAATATAAAACCATATTATAATATAAACTGAAAATATAAAAATGTAAACTGAAAATATACAAATAAATTCTAATTCAAAATATATAATAAAAACTATAATAGTATATAAATAATACTAAAAATAAATAAATATATGAATTATACTAAGTCAAATTAAAATTAGTGTGTCAGATTGGTCGAGACGCTACAGATACAACGGCTTGGTTCAGAATAAATGCAATCAAAGTTCTCAGTCAAGTTCAAAACACTGTAAAAATCCACAAAGTGCTTGATGTAAAAACACAGTGAAGGTGTAACATGATCAAGGCCCAGTGCAACTGCAACTGAAGACACACACAAGTTGCTGCACCATATGGTGGTGTCAGAAAAATAAATGATTTTAAAAATTCATGTGCGGAGCACATGAGCGATCACAGAAATACCAACACAAGGCCCCTCATGCTTAACCCTGCTAATCAGGACCTCAGGGGGGAGTTTGTGGCGAGATACGGCAGTGCTGCTCTAACTGAATTGAAGACCACTTTGGCATTTGGACGGAAGGACTGGCAGCTGTCTCCAGATCTACGGACAGCGGCGCTCGTAGTGATACAATCGCCAGCGCCTTTCAGCACTTCCTGCGCATGAGACAGGCTAATCAAATGAGCCGAGGCGAAAGCTGCCCAAGCTTTTAGTCCTGCATCCCGAAGCCCACCCTAAACCAACATTAAATCCATCCTCCCTCCCTCCTCATTTCTTATTGTCTACCCCCAAGGTGCACTTGGTATGGCATGAGTCATCACTGTTTAAGTCTGTAGACCAGGAACACAAGCTGGTGGCAAGGTTACAGCCAGGAAGATGAGGGACACTCGTATTCTGCCAAGCCGACAAAAAACTTGAAGAGGGCTTGGAGTGAGAAGGCGCGCTCTGCTGACAAGGCAGCCATCACCTCTCTGCGACTGGAAAGACTGATGCACCCGGACAGCGCTGGATAGCTCCGCACATAGAGGGGGTCAGTATAGGAAATACAGCTGCCACCCTATGGGACCAACCAGTCAGACAACCACACTGTTAACGCCATGGAATCAGCTTTAGATCAATGGCACATGGGAAAATATTAGCAAAACAAATGCTCTCTGCTGGAGAGGGACGGTTGCATTATGTAGTAGATGTTGGTGAGAAAGTGGTGTCCAACAGCCTGAGAACACTTGTGAAAATGCTTCTATTTTGTATGTATTTTAGTATTATTACATATTTTTGTTCATTGCAAGTGAGAAAACTTTTTGAACAATGCAGCGCACGTTCCGCCACAGAATAAAAAATAAAAAGAGGGAACTGCAACTTTTTATCTCACAATTCAGATATAAAACCAGAATTATGACTTCATTCTCATAATTGAAAGAGTTTACATGAAAAAGAGTTTACATCTCACAATTCTGAGATTTCTTCTTCTGAATTTTGAGTTTATATCTTGTAATTTTCGAGTAACCTGAATAATTCAGTTTTTTTTTTTTTACACCACAGAATAAAAACACAAAAAGTGACAGTGAATTTTTATCTCACAATTCAGACTTTTTTCTCAGAATTGCAAGATGTAAAGTCACAACTAGCTAGAGGGGTTTTTTTCATGGCGGAAACAGGCTTCCATATTTGAATAACAGTGTGTAAATATAATGAAAATGAACAAATATTGATTATGCTAAATACATATATAGGGCACAATTGCCTGTTAATTTTCCATTATATGTAAATATTAGCTTTAAATGGGAAAAAAAGAGGTTTAAATGTTTAACTTAACTAATATTTGGTCTTTTGGATCCCACTGAAAGATCAAACCATTGTTCACTATGCTCCTTAAAAATGGTGTATATTTTCAGTCAATAATTTGTCCTGAAGCATTACATGAAGTCATTTTTGAGCCGGATATAATTCAAAGAGAAGGAAAATTGAAGCCATTCTCCCACAAAACACTGGACAAAGTCAGTGTGACTGTGAGTGAGAAACACACAGCCACTTAAGCGCTATAGCAGACATAAGGCCCAGTTTAGTTCCTCCTCTACCAGTTTCCAGCATGTAATATTTGGTACTGACCACAAACCATGTACCGGCTTCCATTATTATGTCATCATCTAAGTTATTTTAAGAATCTGGAAGCTTATTGGACTTTGTAATAACACAAATTAGTGGCATGATGTGACAATTAAGTAAAGGCCCCAGCAGTGGTGTAATGTAACAAAGTAATAATACTTCGTTATAGTACTTAAGTATTTTTTGGGAGTATCTGTACTTTACTTTTTCAGCCAACTTTTACTTTTACTTCTACTACATTTCCTAATTAAAATGTATACTTTTACTCCGATACATTTCCCCGAAGCATATTTGTTACTTAGTACAAAATAGTCAGAAGTCAGAAGAGCACGGACTGCAGGAAAGCAGGTTTGACAAATCAGTGGCCTGGCGCTTGCCAGTTAGACTCCTAAAAACACCTTTGCTCATGTGCAAACAAGTGTGCGAACAACCTCGGATGATTCATTTCCCACTCAAGTCGAGTCTGGGGTGTGCGATACAGCATTGTCTGCGATGTGCGATCACCAAATCACACACAGAGTGCACGCACATTGATGTATTAGTCTATTAAAACTCAAAATTCCAGGCATTCTAAATTGTAGATGGCAAAAATGCTTCTGTATGCTTTTTATATTACCGTTTTTCTACAGATATCAGCATGAACACATTTAATAATCATTTTATTCAAGTTCAGTAAAGCAATAAGTGACTTACTGTCATGAATCCGGTCCATGGACTTTCATCCAATGAACACAAGAGGTCGCTCTCTCACCCTATTGACACTCACTCCACATAGACTGTCACACATCACTCTGGACTACATCTCCCATGCTCCACTGCACTGATTGCGCACTCACCTGCATCCAATAACACTATATAACACTCACTCTGATCCTGCTCTAGTCGTCGAGTATTGTTTAGCGCTTATCGCGCATCATGTGATAGCTCCGTTACAGAGCCATTTCAGAGTTTTGTCTATTTCCTAGTTCTAGTCTAGTCACGTCTAGTTTGGTGCCTGATTACCTGTTTCCTGATCTCCTGCTTGTCTTGGATTCTTCTATTGCCTACCTCTCTGGACATTGTTCGTCGATCTCAGACCCACGCTAGCCTTTGGATTACTCTTCATCTTGCCTCTTCTATTACTGTTTGCTGTGTATCGACCCATGCCTGTTTCATGACCATGGCTTTTAATAAAAGCATGCAAATAGATCCACACGTTTCACATCTCTGTCGCCCCGTAACAGAATACTCAGCGGCTTTCCTAAAGGACCTTGGCCAAGTATGGACCCAGTCGACCGGCTACTCAATTTACGACAGGGGAGTTCACCTATTGAGGAGTATGTCACTCAGTTCTGTGAGTTATCTTTTAGGGTACCTTTTGATGAGGTCGCAATAAAATAAATTTTTCGATACGGACTAAATGAATCCATAAAATCATGGTTGCCAAAGGGTAAATTTAATTGTAGTTTAAAGGACTTTATAGACTATGCTTTGCTGACTCTGTGTTCACTGGGGGTTTCGCTGAGGAGGAACACAACACTGTGTCTGTGCCTGTAATGGCAGCCGGACCAGAGCTTGCTCACAAAATGGCGTCAACAACAAAGCCATGTCATGCTACCGCTGTCTTTCCTGAGTCAAGTCAAGTCACAACTGATCTTCCTGAGTCAAGTCAAGTCACAGTTGATCGTCATGAGACAAGTCAAGTCACAGTTGATCGTCATGAGACAAGTCAAGTCACAGTTGATAGCACAGAGTCACATCACTTCACAACTGACCGTCCAGAATCATGTCACGTCACGCTGCAGAACTCTCTGAGGTAGTGGCGCTCTCTGCAGAACCTTCCGAGGTGGCGGCGCTCACTTCAGCTTCCTGCATGGTGGTGGCGTCCAGTAATGAACTCTCCCTGTTTCCTGATGATACGACTGTAGAACCTCCAGAGGTGGCGGCAACCACTACAGAACCTCAAGAGGTGTCAGCGGTATCCACCTGTGAACTCTCTGCCTGTCCTGTCACGGCTATGGAGTCCGTCTGTGAACTCTCTGCCTGTCCTGTCACGGCTATGGAGGCCGTATGTTCTCTCTCTCTCTGCCTGTCCTGTCACGGCTATGGAGGCCGTATGTTATCTCTCTGCCTGTCCTGTCACGGCTATGGAGGCCGTCTGTGAACTTTTGCCTTGTTCTGAACTGGCCATGGAGGCCAATGATGAATTATTGTCCTGTCCCGACCCAGACGAAAGGGCTGTCTTTGAACTATCAGTCTTGTCTGTCATCGCCAAAAAAAGCCACTAATGAACGATCTGTCTGTCCAGTCACAATCCAATCAGCCTTTTCCAATGTACCCAATATTGAATTGCCTGTCTGTCCCACCATTCTCAAGGAAACCAACATGGAACTTTCAGCCCAGTCTGTCACAGCTCAAAAACCCACCTTTGAATCCTTAACCCTGCCTGTCATGAGCCCAGAAATTATAAATGCACACCATATATGTCCCGTTAACCCCATCACTGCCATAGATAACATACATGAACTCTCTGCTTGTTCTGTTTTCCCAAATGTTCAGCCTTGCCCATTCTAGTCTTTGAGCCCGTTTATGATCTGTCTGGCTGTTCAGTGTCTATCTGTGAGTCTGTTTGTGAACTATCTTCCTGTTCAGTTTCAGTCTGTGAGCAAGATTTGGAAATGTCTACCTGTTCAGCTTCTATCAGTGAGCCAGGTTATGAACTGTCTGTCTGTTCAGTGGTCACCTGGGAGAATAGTGTTGAACTGTTTGTGTTCCCTGCTTCGGTCGTTGAGACCGTAAATGCACGGTCTGTTTCCTGTGTCTCAGTTTTCCCCAGGTTCCAGTCTCTGCCATTGGTGTCTGCTCCGTCGTGGAGATATTCTGCTCTGTCTGCTCTGTCGTGGTGGTCTTCTGATCCGTCTGCTCTGCTGTGGTGGTCTTCTGCTCCGCCGTGGTGGTCTTCTGCTCCATCGTGGGGGTCTTCTGTTCTGCTCTGGTGGTCTTCTGCTCCGCCGTGGGGATCTTCGAACTCGTCTGCTCTGCTGGTGGTGATCCTCAGCCTCACCTGTTCTGCCGGTCCCGTCGTGGTTCTCTGCTTCGCCAGTTCTGACTCAATCCCAGGGTCATCCATCTCCACATGGACCTGGCCCTCCATCCCTCCCCCGGTTCCACCACTCTCCTGGTTTTTGTAGTGTTTGGAGCATCTGGAAGCTCCTTGGGAGGGGGCTCTGTCATGAATCCGGTTCATGGACTTTCATCCAATGAACACAAGAGGTCGCTCTCTCACCATATTGACACTCACTCCACATAGACTGTCACACATCACTCTGGACTACATCTCCCATGCTCCACTGCACTGATTGCGCACTCACCTGCATCCAATAACTCACACTATATAACACTCACTCTGATCCTGCTCTAGTCGTCGAGTATTGTTTAGCGCCTATCGCTCATCGTGAGATAGCTACGTTACAGAGCCATTTCAGAGTTTTGTCTAGTTCCTAGTTCTAGTCTAGTCACGTCTAGTTTGGTGCCTGATTGCCTGTTTCCTGATCTCCTGCCTGTCTTGGATTCTTCTATTGCCTACCTCTCTGGACATTGTTCGCCGATCTCAGACTCACGCTAGCCTTTGGATTACCCTTCATCTTGCCTCTTCTATTACTGTTTGCTGTGTATCAACCCATGCCTGTTTCATGACCACGCCTTTTAATAAAAGCATGCAAATGGATACGCACGTCTCACATCTCTGTCGCCCCGCAACACTTACATTTTAGACATAATATTGCTTGTTTTTGCTCAATTTTACTAACGAAAATAGTTCCAAACAAAGATCACAGCACTGTTTTGCATCTCTGAGCAATGGACGGTGTTTACTTATTGAATTAATCAGCTTTTTGAACAAATCGGTTGAATACATGATTCAGTGATTCACTCATTAACAGTCAAATGTTTCTGAACGAATGAGTCATTTGAATGAATCGGTTGAATCTCAATGACTCACTCATTAACAGTCACTTGCTGCCACCTACTGGCGGTTTTAATTTCACATTTCGACTTTTTTTCATGTTTTAAATTATTTCAAATATATCAGTATTCAACGTTTTGTTAAAAACAAAACATTAGGGCCTATTTATGCATTTGTAACTGCAGTTTAAATGCATCCATGTCCCCTCTGAGATACATAAACTCTGTAAATACATCTAAATGCTATTTCAGATGCAGATTCCAGTAATGTTTTCTTATGTTGGAATGAAACACACTACCGGATGAAGTGCTTGAGTTTTTTACCCAAAAATACAAAATGGAAGAAAGTGTTAAAACTGAACACAATCTTGCTACTTAAGCTGTGTATGAACATTTTATATATATATTTATTTGCTTCTTTTCCATTTTGCATTTACTTACTTGTACTTTCAATACTTAAGTACGTTTAAGATTTAAAAAATACTTTTCGTACTTAAGTACAATAAATATCACATATTTTAAGACTTTTACTCAAGTAATATTCTAAACGGTGACTTCAACCTCTACCAAAGTATTTTCTGGTAAGATATCTGTACTTTTACTTGAGTATGGCTTCCAGGTACTTTATACACCACTGGGCCCCAGAGCTGCGGCGGTAAGGAGGCCCGGACTGAACGTGGGAAAGAATATTTCAAATTACATTTCAAAGAATAACTAACAACTAACAATCTCCAGATTCACTTCACAGCTGCACAGTTTTAAAAGAGGACATATGGGACATTGCTAGTACATTGCTGGTGTTTATTATTAAAACAGCAAATTTAATTTATATACTTATTACTATTCAATAGATTGAGGTCAGTATTTATTTATTTTTAATTCAGCAAGGGTATTAAACTGAACAAAAGTGACAGTAAATACATTTATAATGTAATATATTTCTATTTTTAAGTAAATGATGTTCGTTTGATCATAGTTTCCACAAAAGTATTCAGTAGGACAACAGTTTTCAACATTATTTAGAACAGGAAATGTTCCTTGAGCACCAAATCAGCATATTAGAATGATCGTGTGACACTGAAGTAATGGCTGCTAAAATTTCAGCTTTGCCATCACAGGAATAAATTACATTTTAAAACATTAAAATAGAAAACACTTATTGTAAATTGTAATAATATTATGATTTTACTGTATTTTTGATCCAATAAATGCAGCCTTGGTGAGCATTTAGACTTCTTTCAAAACCATTAGCATTTTTCAATATCTGTACATAGTAGCTTGTACTGTTTTTCTCAGTCAGCACTGACTGCCTCTGATTCATTTGACTGCTACTTGTGACAGACATCTGAATAGAACCACAGTAAACATTAACTACTGCAGCAACTAATCCTGCCCCAAAATCACATAGTTCAGCAGCAGACATGTTGATGAGAAAGCCATGAAAATTCCATGGCAAGACTTAAAGTTTTGTTACAGAGGACATATAACTCAACCACATCCCTCTAATCTCAGGCAGTGCTCCATTATATTAAAGTGATTTCATACTGATAATCATAACAGAACACTCACAGTCATAAACACGTAAACACACAATGGCGTCTTCAACAACTCTCATCATTCATGTTGGACAGCACCACAAAATTTAAAGCATTTCACAGTAAAAGATAAAGGGCACTTCAAAAGATGTTAAAAGTGTGTTCGGCACGCCATCAGTGTGATTGTCTTGCTGATGGGCTGCCTCTCTCATCTCCCACCCCAATGTCCCAAGACTTATAAAAATCACTGGGTTTTAAACAATGCTTAGCTGTTTACCGAGCGCATCAGGACGAACGAGGAAATGAGGATAAGCGAAACGAGAGAAAAAAACGCATGTCCTAAGTTGCTCTACTATCGCCATAAATCAAGTCCAGTTTATTGCCTCTAATAAGTTGATGCAAGGCCATTTTTCTCGCTGCCCATCGTTCAAACATTTAAGACATATTTACAAGGAACTTGTTAAAATATTTAATAATATTTAGTGGCAATTTCAGAGCAGCCTGTCAACTGCAAATTTACATCCCTTAAGTGTTTAAAAAGGCGATGACATGAATAACAAACTGTCAAAACTGCCTCATTTGCATAG
>NW_015505262.1:1045168-1062126 GCF_001515645.1 Sinocyclocheilus grahami | reverse complement strand
GCCCTCACTACGTGTGCCTCAGGAGGGGGGGGGGGGGGGGGGGGGGGGGGGGGGGGGGGGGGGGGGGGGGGGGGGGGGGGGGGGAGATGCATGTCCTAAGTTGCTCCACTATCGCCATAAATCACGTCCGGTTTATTGCCTCTAATAAGTTGATGCAAGGCCATTTTTCTCGCTGCCCATCGTTCAAACATTTAAGACGTATTTACAAGGAACTTGTAAAAATATTTAATAATATTTAGTGGCAATTTCAGAGCAGCCTGTCAACTGCAAATTTACATCCCTTAAGTGTTTAAAAAGGCGATGACATGAATAACAAACTGTCAAAACTGCCTCATTTGCATAGGCAGGCCGTAATTCTGATACCTTGAGTAAAAAAAAAAAAAACGGATTTTAACAAAACAAGCCATAAAGACAACACTCAGCGTGAGTGATGGAGCGCAACTTCTCCACAAAGTCGCTCGCGAGCAGACAGCGTCCCGCTACAGATGCTGCCGAGATCATGTCAGCTAATAAAGGCACATATATCCTCCTCCCAGAGTTATTTATCCCGTGACTACGAGTGCAAGATGGAACGTCTCCTACGGAGTCTTTTAATTAATTGCCATAAAAAGCTAATTCTGAGACGAGCGGGCCAAACAATCGTTTCTGCCGCAAATCTTGTCAAATATTTAATCTATAATTTTCAACTTTACAGTCAGGGAAAGCTGTTGACTAAGCTCAGAGCTGCATTATCGATTTAAAGCTACCTAGCATACCATCCCATCCGCACCACTCTGCCTGTCTGGCCTTGTTGGCTTGCTCTCCGAGAGTCTGATATCAAGTCGTTTGACCTGGCAATGGCCTGGCTAGCGCATAGAGAGAAGGGCCCCGTTGACACTGATTGCAGGGCTATGAGTAGTCTCTCCCCTGTGCCCTCTCTGCGCAACTCTAATTAATAGCCTATTCATCTTCTCTGATCTGAGTCTGCACACGGCGTAATATATGGTTAGTTTGGCGAGCAAGCCATTAAAGTGTAATAACCAAGTGCAGGCACTCGATTTGGAAGAGTAGCACCTTCTTAACATGAAGGGGAAACAATTAATTTCTTTGATGATACTATGTAGCCAATCACCTCTCTCTATGCTCCTAAGAGAAAAACAAAGCCCATGGCGCAGAAGCCGGACACATTTTGGGCACCAAAGATGCTGACACTGTTACGCAATCCTTCTCTAATCTAGACGGTCACCCTAGGCAAGAGAAATATCACTCAAGAGTCTCAAAGGCAAGGTGGTTGCCGTCTCTGAGCACTGATCTCCGGTTACCTTTTTATCATTTAAGGCTCCCACAGCCAAGCTGAAGGTTAAGCGTATTTAATTCCCAACGCGGCCCTAGGCTGAGACTATTTGCTAAATTATGCTGAAACACATCATGGTAAAGCACTTTTTTTCCCCCAGCTTTCCAGGTGAGGAACTATGCCAACAGGATTACCTGGTGCCTGGCGTTGGGGGCAGCTGATGGTAAGAAGGTAAATATATTGAAAGTACATGTAAGGGTGTGGTTGATTTATGTAGCTATCGTGCAGGGAAGACAATTATTTTGGAATTACACTTCAATAATATCCCATCTCAGAATGGTTCCCAGACCTTAAATAGACTGGTAGCTAACCAACAAAGTAAACAAAAGGTTGCACAAACATTGACAGACAATGGTCAGACCGTATTCAATCCTGTGTGGCAGTTAAGGAGTTACTTGGGAGTTATTCTGTGTTTCTCATGCAAAAATCCATAAACTTCAAAGCCGGGGTATTGCGAAGGTATCCGACTGAATGATTACTTGAGCACCCATTATGGAACTTTTATTTTGTGTCTGTTAACCATGACAGGCCTTCTTCCCAACTGCCTTTTATTAGAGAGGGGAAAAAACACACTTGCATGCATAATAATCTGCTTGGTATTTCATGATTATATGAAAATGAAAAAATCTGAATACCCAGGATTCAGCTTGGGGTTTTGCCTGCCTCTCAAGCAAAACCTTCTAAACCCATTATTCTTTTTGCTAGAACTAATAACGTTTTTGTCTCTGCAGCTTAAGAGACTAATTGACTAGTTTTTTTGGAGGATAGCCCAGATGGAAAAATAAGTACCCCTTAAAGACCCTCTTCCCACAGATTTAAGCCCCTTATTAATTAAACTTTCACCAAGTCAGGGGTTTTTATTAAAAACAATAAAGTCTACTGTCTTTCAAACAATTCTTTTCTATTGTTATAGAGGGTGAAAAACCATTTGCATGACCAGATGGAAGTTTTCTTTTAAATACCATAATTTGTGGTCTACAGCCTGAAACGCAAAACTCATTTAAGATGAGGTACTTAAAAGGATAGTTCACCCAAAAATTACATTCTGTCATCATTTAGTCACTCTCATTTTGTTCCAAACCTGTATGACTTTCAGGAGAAGTTTTGACAAATTGACAAATGTTCACAAATGTTCACGCTGTTATCCTCCATAAAATCAAAGTGGATGGTGACCAGGGACCATCAAAAAGCATCTTAAAAACTTAAAAGTAGTCCACACAACTCATTCACTATATTCTGAGTCTTCTGAAAAAGACTCTGAAAAAGAAATTTAAGTCATTAATCACTAAAAATCTTTTACTGTATGGAAAAGAGCAGCTTGAACATTATGCAAAACATTTCCTTTTGAGTTCCACACAAGAAAGTCATACTGGTTTGGAATTACATACAGGTGAGTAAATATTGAAATTCTTCTGAGAATGATTCATTTAAGTTGATGCAAATTGCAAATTGGTTAGTATTACTGTCAGTTATCAAACTGTTGTGAACAAATGTCGTTTGAACCTGAACTTGAGTCAGGAAGCTCTGGTTGACAGGATGTTTAATGTGGGGTGTGTTTTGCATTATCACTTTGGTACGATCAGTCATCATCTTGATCAATTCATTAATTTACATTGCACTATAAGCCTTGAAACAATATTTGCAAATCGATGTCATGTGGTTCAACTTGTTGATACTGCTGCTCAGGACATCAACTTTTTTTTTCCAACAGCAAAATAGGGCTCATTCAGAACTATGAGTAAAGAAAACTGACTACAAACAAAGGTGAGTTATGCCATTGACATCGAGTCCAAAAAGCAACCAATGAATTCTCAGGGATAGTGGGAGGTGCAGCCGGCTGAAAATGAACTACATTTTCGAGCACTGCCAAACACGTGTCTTTCCTGTCTGTGTCCATACATACAGTATAGCACTATAACAATACCCAAAATAGATCAGCTAAAGAGCAAGATGTCCCATGGAGTTTTTGGAATGTGAATTTAGAAGAGACTGACAGCAGAGGCTGCTTCTGACGTTTAAACCCCAATAAAACTTGCACTCATCTTCTGTATCATGAAGCTAATGGGACGTTCTAAAAACGAACAATCAACAGGCAATCAACAATCAACTTTTATACCTTATCCATTCATTTAACTATAGTTGAAGTGTTTTTTAAGTTGACAAAATTCACTTCCCCACCCATATTATTCTCCACCCAAGTTAAATAGTACAGAATGTCGAGGTGTGGTTGTAAAAATAAACAGCAAAAATGTGTTTGTACATTCTATTTTTTTTTTTTTTTCCCCCATAATGATCACATAGCAGATTCAAACAGTAGCTGGCATTGTCAAAGTGGTGTTTTATCGATACTATGAGAACGTCTTAACTGCTAGGCCTTGTTTTTCCCACTTGTCGTGTAGGTGCAGCGCAGGTTTTTAGTTTGAGGCTGAATTGCAGTTTATTACACTCGAATGTGTCCCTTTCCACAATATCCAGATCTGTTTAATCTCAATTGTTCCTCCTAGCAGTGATAAGAAGAAATGGAGAGCAATGGAGCCTTAAAAGATAAGTCATTTCCAATTTTTTGTGTTTTTAACACAATCATGATAAATGAGATCTCTTTCATATCTCAATTGTTTCTCCTAGTGATAATTTCAATTCAATTCAATTCAAGTTTATTTGTATAGCGCTTTTCATTATACAAATCATTGCAAAGCAACTTTACAGTTTCTTCAATATTTAGTAGTAGCTTATCAGTATTGAGACGGAATGGAGAGCAAATGATGACTTTTTTTCCCCCAAAAAAACTTAGCTGAGATCTCCATTTAGACTCCTGAGCTCTGACAGACCAACGTCTAAGCAATAATAATAAAAAAAAAGTTTCCTCTGAAACAATCATGTAGTGAGGAAGTTAGTGCAAGCTACAACATTTATATCCATATAACACCACTCTTGTAATGCTAATGAAAATAAAAGTTACTACGTTTTTACATAAACCGCATCAACAATGCAAGAGTAATATGACTTAAGAAACAAATTGATCAAATAAATCTACCTATCCATCTTATTCCAGACCTCAAATGCATTATACTAGGATAAATGCCTTCATTGTACTAAATAAAAGGCTTAATTGTTTGCTCTTTGCTTTCATCCAGTTGTAACTACTTACAAAATGTTGATGTGAAAAAAAATGAGTTAAATAAGGAAAGACAAATGACAAATATTTTATGAAGGGAAAAAAAGGGTTCTCTTGAACAAAATGTAATAGACTGAAGGACCGGCACAAAAATCCCATTTTGAGAGAATTGCTCTTTCCAGTCATTCCACTTGAAAATAACAAAAAAAAACAATTGAAGCCTGCTTGGTAATTTTTCCCTCAGTTATCTGTTTTCTGCTAACGAGATGTCACTAATATGTTCTGGAATGCTGGGTGAATGGGCAATATGATTGGCTACAAGGAACTTAATGATGTATACTAAATGTGTGAGGACAGCTTCTTCGTTGATTTTTTTTATGCACAAACACATTTGTTGACAAGCTTTTCTAGAAGAGTTTGCCATTTCACGAAGGCTTTACTGTCAAATTAGAAGTGATGAATCGTTTCTAGGATGCCAAATCCTTTTAACAATCAAGCAGCCTTAGTGTTTCTTAGATTGAGCATTTTCCCTCAATTACATAAATCATAGGGACAAGACGGAATAACATAACAGGCAGAATAATTAAAAGAAAAGCAGTTTTCCTGTCTCCATTTACAAAGAAAAACAGCTGATTGTTTACCTGTGTTCCTTTCAACTAATTAAAAGAGAAAAGCAAATATTGTAAGACGTCTGTTGACGTAAGTGCATAAGACAATTGTGATGTGGATTTTGCTTTATTGGTCCTCTCACCAAACAGCATGCTATTCTGACTTAATTTGCACTAGTGTGCCATCCTAAAAGCATCTAAAGCCATCTTTAAACAGTCCCATTTAAAATTCAATGTGATTAGCAGCCAAATTGCTACCAAGTCTGTAGCGTAGGGATGGGGTAAAAATTTAATTAGGATTCGTACATAAAAGAGAGTTCTTTGTCACATTTTGCAAAATGCATCCCAGAATGACCACTACGTTCAAAGCTCCTTTGCTCCTGTGAATCAAAACTAATCGATCTGAAGGGAGCGGAGGAGAGAAAGTAGGGGGAAAAAAACACACACACACACACGAAAGCTCAGGGAGGATCTCCGTGGCACCCGCAAACCCACAGGACACAGCATGTTTAAATAATACAAAACTTTTCTTTAATCACAGTTTAGAAAACTGGCTGAGATCTTCAACAGGAGACAACTGCAGAGCCTCACAGCCATTAATGAGATTCGCTGAGGGTTTCCCCTTAAAATATTTACACCGTCCCATGGCATCGCAATACTGTCCTAGAATGAGGAGATAAGAACCGAGGAGGTGTGCTGAAGTTCTCCTAATCAATTTGCTAATTACTGGAGTGGCTATAGGAGAAGGGAGGAATTCCTTCTGGCGACGCCGCATACTAATAAACACTGAAAAATGTATTTACTCAGACAGCCAAGTGGAATTCTGAAGTGGAATTACCACACGAGCGGATTGAGACGGCAACCGCTGAGGTCCCTGTCAAGGAAGAAGAGGGAGCAGACAAATAAGCGGTCAATAAGCTTGTTCCGTAACATAAGAGGCCAAGTATCCAATCGCTGAAGGTGAGAGTAAAAACAGAGACGTCAGTGTTGATAATCCACTTTCTCTTTTGAGAAAGAAGCAGCTTCAAAATCATTGAGTCTTTAAAAAAAATAATAATAATTAAGAATTACACTTTATTGAATTATTATTAATGTTTTTTTTATATCTATTTGAAAAAATTTATAATTAATATATTTAATGAAATATACTTCAATCAATATATTTAAATTAACATTATTTAATTATTGTTTTTTATTATTATTTATTTTAACTCAATCTTTTGTTTTATACGAAACTATTATTAGTTATTGGACACTTTCGCTCATTGCATAAATGAATTATCGCTAATCACACATTTCTATAATGAAAATGTAAGACTATTTTTTTTCACACCACTGATTTTTGCCTATATTCAAATATCATATTTTATCACAAATTTTATTGTGTTTTTGTCATTTCTTATATATATATATATATTTTGAAAGTCAATTTAGTTTTTATTTAGTTTTAGTTCAGTTAGTTTTATTACATCAAGTTAACAGCGATAAAGAGAACTTTTAGCACATTAACATGAGCTAATGCTAGTTAACTGCAAGAGATTCAATAGATTGTAGAGTTCACTGTTTAGTTTAATATTAAGAAAACCCATTTCTAATGTATGTAACCAACAAGAAAAAATTTATTTGAATGCACATGATAAATGAAGAACAGAGAAGAACAAAGTCTAAGTCTTTGGCTCAGTGCAGCACAGGTCTGAGAGGTGGTAGACTTTGTGCTGGGTGTTTGAGTCCCTCTGCACCTTAGGAAAGCAGCGGTCCCTTCCCACCCCAGAGGCCAGGCTCAACACTGAACCTGCCACAGAATGCAACCCACATCCTCCTCGAGGTTAAATGAGGAGAAAGCGGCGCCTTCCTAACGCTCAGACGTGCTGATTGCAGCCCCTTTTTCTGACCTGTCCCTCGGCCACGGCCTTCCCACCCCGCCTGTCACACCGCACCGTATGTGTGCTACTGCACGTGCATCAATTAACATAAACTAAATAGCCCAACAGCACATGATAAACAACACCACAGAGGAAGATGAAGAAACATCCTCTTTAACAACAACACAGAAGCGTTTGGAGCATGTACCCCCTCAGAGTTCTAGAATTTAGTTGATTTTCATTGAAAAAAAAAAAAACTTGCGTAATAATGTTAAAAAATAAATAAAGAGAATGCTATATATATATATATGCGTGCGCGCATGTGTGTGTGTGTGTAAAAAACAATAAGTGAGTAAATGATAAATGATGACAAGTAGTAGTAGTAGTAGTAGTAATAATAATAATAATTAAATTATTCTTATTATTCTTATTCTTATTATTACTACTACTAATAATAATAATAATATGACATATCATTATTTCTCACTCTAATATCTTTTTGGAAAACAAAAGGAAATAGAATAAAATCTAGAAAAATATCCAGCACTTTTTCAATCAATAAAAATAAATTGTGATAAATTATATACAGTATATATATATATATATAAAATATTAAATTATATTATACATTACATATATATAATGTGTACATTTAGTTCCAAAATTAGAAAAATATTTATAGCATGATGTCACCATTTTTTTTTTTTTTTTTTGGTGAGCCAACTTTTTCTTCCTTGTTATTTTTTGACCTAATTGAGTCTGTTAGATGTGCATACTTTTTGTAACATTTTTGCTAAATTTTTGCATTTAAACCCTATTCTTCTCTCTAAATTAAAAATAAAATAATAAAGTTAATAAATTATTTATAGGTACTACAAAATGTTTCTGTATCAAAGTGAGCCATGACCACCAGTACAGAATGACACGCCTCTGCAAAAAATCAGTATCAAAGTGAGTTCACCCAAAAAAAAATTTTAATTCTGTCATAATTTACTCACCCTTAATGACGCGTAAATAATGAGTAAATGATGACAGAAGTTTCATTTTTGGGTGGACCATCCCTTTAGATAAGAGATGTATGTGGTACTTTGCATAAATCTTAGCTCAGTTCAGTTTAAGGGTAAATCTCAGCGGTACCTTAGGTTTTACGAAATAAGTTTGAGCCTTTTTTTCTCTTCAGTAATTGAAAGACTTTGCTGTTCTGCGAGGCGCTCTCAGCATCAGCATACAGCAGGATTTAATTTGTTCTTACTGCCCCTAGTGGAAAACGAACGATCTCATATGCTCAGTGCTAAAAGAAGACTTTTTTCAACACCCATTCAGAAGAAGATTAAAGTGGGGAGTTCAAGTAAAATTAATCAACCTGTAGTTTTGCTAGAATCTCACTCTACGTTTGGTTTGTGAGCGCTGGGAATTCACTTATGATCTAAGATTCGTACTTGACTAATACTCCTGAACACTTGAGGACATTTTTATTGACTGAGTCATTTTAAAAGACAAAAAAAAATAATATTTCACATACAATAAAAAAAGTTTTGTAAAAACAAATTATCGTAACGGGGTGATAACCATCTCATGATAATATGCTTCTCTCATCTCTCTAGATTGTTGAACGCAAACTCAGTTTTCATTTGTTTTCACTTCCTCCCGTTGCCTTACCACGCACCAAAACGGATGACTTAAAAGAGGCAATTAACAGATATCACAAACAACTCGTTTAGCAGACGGCAGCACAGATGAATCAAAGGCTAAACAAACCCCTACGGGCATTAAAGGCAAAAACAACAAAAAGAAAAAAACCTGTTGCTGTGACATTTTGTTCCTCTCACCTCAACGCGCACCAGACACAATGGACTGCTTTGCAGAGGTTCTGTGCTCTGATCACCATGGCGATGGGTCTCTGCCTCCCAGGCTGCCCCAGGGGGCGATGAGAGCAGGTTGCCCTACAAACCCCAACCAGGACCAGGGAGGGGTTGAGTCTACAGGGAGCAGTGGAACAGGAAAGAAGCTCCTCCAGGACTGGACCGATGCCGTATCGCCAACAAGCGCAAAGCCAAAGCACTCCCAGAGGTTCAGCCCTCCACTTTCTCAACATTTTCCATCTCTCAGCCAGAAAATAACAGTGGCACAAACACGGGCAATTACGGGCCGAGGGCACCACTACTGAGGCTTTGCATTTCATTCATAACCTTTCAAAGGGCAGAAAATAGAACATACGGTAAGAGTCGGAACATCTGTTTGGGGGTAAATCATCTTTAGGTGACAGAGGGAAGCTGAGAAAACGTGACTGAGAAACAAACAAAGGCCAACAGCTCTGCTTAACAGCTCTGACTGTGTTGAGTGAGTTTGTTCATTTAGCTGATGCATATTCACACTTTTCAGTCAATCAAGAAACGCTTTACACTGATATTTATTATAATATTCATACACTGCATGATGAGTATAATATTTTAAGGTTCAACAAACAGATCAGTGAGATGTCCAAACCAGGAGCATTCAAAACAAGACAGACAGATGATGCACTAAACTCACCAGTAAGCTAAACACAGCTTTGTCCATGCAATCATTTAATCCTCTCAGAACTGTAATAAATACCTGACAGCAAACAAGTACACACTGCAAACATAAGAACTGGTTTAATACTGTAGAGTGTAAAAACTGCTCTTATGCAAAATCAAAAATAAATTCAACATGATTCAAATAATATTTAATCTAAAGGTGCATATTTGTGCAATATGTTGGATTGCATTTGTCAGAAATAACCTTTTTTATGCAGTTGCGATATTTTCCCCCTGAACTAGACATTTTTACATTCATAAAGCTATTTTTTTAAAAACAAATAAAAACACTTTAAGTGCCACCCTTTAATGTAAAATGTCTTAATTTAATAGCATAACTAGCTAGAATATATACAAGTTTTAAAAATATAATCACAATATTTTCCCACCGATAAAACACTGTAAGTGCCATACTTTAATGTAAAATGCCTTAATTTAATCAATTACATTAGAATAATTATCTACAATAATAACTAGAATATATACCTTTAAAAAAAATCGAATGATGATTTTGTCACAGGAATTTTCTGTGGCATTTCTGTCACTTTCATTTTGCCCCCATATATTTCTGACCCCGATTGCACTATTATGAACCTCAATTCAATGAAATTCGAATTAAAATAAATAAATAAATAAAAATCTGTTGCACATACAGTGCAAGAAGTACATACATGATCTAACTCTTAACATTACTTAACCTAATGTAGTCAGGTTGATTCAATGTAATTAAACAATATTTTACACAATATAATATAATTATATTTTATATAATAAAATGCTTTATGAATATTTTTATAACCAGTTAATTTAAAGATTCATAGCTAAAGCCCAAGTTGCCAGACTAAACATTTTAGGAAGCATCGTTCATGCACTTCTAGCATCTAGCAGGGCTCTGTAAGTGCTGCTGGGGGTATGGCTCAATCTGTGTCCCAGTGCAACCAGCAGGGAGGGGTGTGCATGTGCCTTTGTCCCCAGTAACCTTGGCCAGTGTTAGGATTACCTTGCATTTACACTCACTGCTCCTTCTTTCCTTAAGACTTATTAAGAATGATAATGAGCTCGGAAAGGGGCAGTACGTCCCTTTCTCTCTCTTATTAGCTCTCTCTCTCGATCTCTCTCCCTTACTCACCCCCAACTGTTTCTTTCGCTCGCCTCCTCCTGCATTGAATGGACCCAGGACAAATTACCAAAAAGGCCATTTTCATCTATGAAGCGAGGGCTTAAATCGATACTTATTCCATGCCTTCAAAATCAAGCCTATATTACTGTTGTCAGTGTGATTTGTTTATTTTTGCTCTAGTATACAGTATGCATGCTCTTTCTGTCAAGGGGAAATGCTCAGGATGCAATTCACCTTGAACCTCAATTATATTAGATTTCCCTACTGGTTGATCAAGCATGCAAAGAGGATATTTCCAGTGCACTAAAACAAAAATAACAATTACTATTAAACAAACATGTGGCCTATGCATGCCTGCGTGTTGAGAACGGATATTTTTACAAGGATCACAATAGTGTGAATACAGATACCAAATCATTACAGCGACCAATTTACAAAGTGGTGGTGTAAAAAAGCAATTGCATTACATCTCAAGAGCTGTCAAGCATAGCGCAGAATCATGAATGTATATTTTAACACAAGGGTTACGGGTTCAAAGCCAAGGTCAGAGAGACAAAGAAAAAACAGGTAGCACCAGCTCCTACACTAGCAGTAAATCAGCAAACCCTCAAATATATCTTTGATTTTGACTGAAGCAAGTAAAAGGATGTATCTTCATCAGAACAGATTTGGAGAAATTTAGCATTACATCACTTGCTCACCAGTGGATCCTCTGCAGTGAATGGGTGCCGTCGGAATGAGAGTCTAAACAGCTGATAAAAACATCACACCCATCAATTAATGTCTTGTGAAGTGAAAAGTTGCATCCATCAAGACTTTTTTAACTTCAAAACTAAAATATGAGTCCTCCATACATTATATTGCGTTCAGCAGTGAAAAAGTCGTCTCGTCTGAATCAGGAGAGAAATATGCATAGAACAAGTACTATATACAAGCCAAAACAGTTCAAAAAAGTTCTAAACAAATATGTCGGTGGATTTTGATGTGAGAGGATAACAGGGGATGGACTTCGCCACTGGAGGAAGTGTTATTATTGATTATGGACTCATATTTTCCCAGAAGTGATGTTTAAAGTTAAAAATCTTAATTATGGATTTATCACAAACACACAGCTTTTCACTTTGCAATACATTAACTGATGAACTGGAGTCGATTACTTGTGGATTATTGTGATGTTTTTATCAGCTGTTTAAGCTTCTATTCTGACGGCACCCATTCACTGCAGAAGATCCACTGGTGAACAAATGAGGTAATGCAAAATTTCTCTGCTAATTTTCATCCGATGAATAAACAAACTCATCTACATCTTGGATGGAGTAAATTTTTGGGTGAACTATTCCTTTAAAGACATCACAAAAACTATGAAAAAATGCTCTCTCCGCTAGTTCCAGTACATGCATAATGTGTTACATTCACCATTCACAGCATAAACTCTTTAGAGCAAATCAAACACAATTTATCAGTGGTCAAAAGTTAAAGTACAAACAAAACGAGAATATTCAAGGCAGATGGACCCCGAGACTGATCAACACCTGTAAAACTGCTCTGACAGTTCGAGCTGGATGGCTGTCCAGATGGAAGCACGTATTTGTGCACGAGTCACATGCCACCACATTCCACAGACACACTAGATCAACACTGTGGGACGGGGCCCCAAGCAAAGCATGTCCCTGACAATTCCCACATTAATAACCAATTACAAGCAACCTGTGAAGATTTCAAATGTATTCAATGCTTTTTAAAAAGCTTTAATAATTTGAGTTTAAGCTTTTTATAATACACTGAATTCATTCATTATTCTAATAATCAGACACAGAGCCTTGTCATTTGAATGAGACCCAGACACACAAAAAGGCTACCTCACACATTAATTACTTATTAAATATGTATACTTTTTCAGAACACTCAAAACCATAATGTATGATATGCAAACACACACCACAGATAAACTCACAAACAGTGGGCACACATCACACACGAAATGCTCAAAACACAAATACATTCTAAACATCAAGGTTTCTGTTTACCTTCTCTTGGATATTACAGCCATTTTAAACATGAGATGCTTCCCCTCAACTGATTGGCTTACTGGAGACATGGAGGGAGAAAGAAAAGAGAGTAATTAATTACTTATGTGAACCATTGCATGACAATAAACCTGCCTGGTCGCCATGGATATGACATATTTGCCCAGAAAACAACACAATAATTAGCAAAGCAGAAAGATCCAGCGAGAATATGCGAACTCTGGGGTTTAAAGTGGCAGTGATCTTTTACACACTATTGCTTTCAGACACAACACAGCAAACAGAGCAAAACAAACATAATAAAAGGAAAAACATCTTATAAACTAATGCCACTAAAAAAAGTTAGACAGTGCAAACTGTAGTAAATACTTATTAATTAGTACAGTCAATAAATCCAAAAGCAAAAGGGAAAATGTTATGATATCATTTTAAAATACTGTATAATTATAAAGTTATAGTGTTTTCTGGAATGTAAAGAATAAATAACTGGATCACACACTACATCTTCATGAAACTGTAAAAAGCTGAGATAATACTAATTATGTACTTAATACACAATTATTTTGTGGACATACTGGTATTGTTATTGTTATAGTAGCCTAATTTAAGCAATATGTGTAACATGAACAGTGTAATGTAAAGTTTTGCCCTATGTCTGAGACAAACTGAATGGAAAACAACTGACTACCTCACTGCTGTCCTCTAATGACCTACACGCTTTATCCTCCTTGTTTTCAATGCAGAATTAAGCTGTTTTCTGTGATTATGCGAGACTTCCGGTTCATTAACCGCTGTAGGGAAATAACGAGAATATCAAAGTGCAGTAAACAGTAAAACTGTTTGAACTACAAACCAGTGTGTTCGTCATTGAGATAATACATTAAAATAACACGGTAAGACACACTAATTTGCCATATCAAGCAGCAAAACGTGCTGTTTTGTACAACTAAAAATAGCTGGAAGCGAATGACACCGGAATCCTCGCATATTTTAATTTACAATTGGCCGCACCCACTCTTACGGGAAAAATAAGGTGGATAAGATGCTCAAAATAAAAATAATACCTAACAATTAATTTATGATTGATTTATGATCACTTAATAATATTCTGAACATTTTATATGGAATTTACGGGGGAAAAATAGTTTCTAGTTTTATCTGTAAAAAATACAGTGATGTTGTGACAAGCTTGTCTTTCCAAATGGTCGCCACTGCAACCCATAGATATGTAGGCCTATCTAGATTCCACATTCGACAGCTCCAGACACGACGACGCGTCCGCCATCTTGGAAGGGTCTATATGTAGTCCATCATAATAAAAATCAATAGCTGCGTCCCAAATGACGCACTATGCACTCATACCTTATGTACTTATGCACTATGTACTCAACCATGTAGAGTATGAATTATGTAAGGTTATTTTGTCATTCATAATCGCAGTCCGATAGCCCCTCCCCCTTCGGTACATAATTAAAGCTGTGACAGTTGAGTTCATGAAGTGTCCAACATTCCACACTTCATTTTTTCGGTTATTTAAGTGCATCATCCAGGTATTTAAAGTGCACTTTATCTTTTTGGAATTTTCAGTGTGAACGCACTACTCACACCATTTATACTACAAAATGTCATAGAATAGTGCATGAGTACGTGATTTGGGACGCACCTAATGAGTTTCAAGATGCAACAACACTTGTTTATAAAAACGCTTAAAAACTGGATAAACTTTCACAGGTTAAGAATGTGTTGGTTTGTGTTTTTAATATGTATTAACTCGATATTACAGGTTTTTAAACTAAAGTAACTTTTAAATGCCTTGTTAGCTAACAGCTTCGTCTTGTTGTATTGTGTTAGTTTAGCAAAAGCCTCTTCTGAAGTCTACTGAAGATAGCCTATAGATATTCATACATGCGTAACTGCTATAACTACAGTTGCAGTGCAGATGCACCGGCATTGCCCTCAAGTGACCGTGTTGTGCCGAATTCTGCACCCCTGCCAGATTATGCACCCCTCATTGAAATCGCTACCTGATTGCCTAATCCCAACCCCACCCCTAATCCTAACCCCTCCCCCACACCTACTCCTAAACCTACCAATAACTAGAGGATGCATAATCTGGCAGGGTGCAAATTTCGGCACTACACCGGCTTTGACATTCCAATATGGCGGACTAGCTAGACATATCTACGACTGCAACCAATTAAGTTTTAAACCCCTCGGAAACCAAAACCGTTGCGGGGGTCTAAAAGCTGTTATTATTCTAAATATCAATAATAAATATTTAATTATAAATATAATAAAGATTTCAACGGATTGTTCAAAAGTTTCATTAACAAAAACAAAAAAAAGTTACACTACAACTAAGAGTGCGCTAAATACAAAAATTGCGTTTGCGTGTGCAGGTAACCATTGCAACAGTTTATACAGTAATACAAACCAAACAAAATGGACTATAAACCCTGTCATAAAGTACTGGCATTATTTATTACTTGATCATATATTTACGTAACAAAAAATTGAGGAACCACAGAACAATAAATTCCTATATAAAAGTCAGTTGCAGCCATTATTAGGCTAAATATTCAGTTATTACATGTGTTACATATGTATATGCATACAGTATTATCTCACACACACACACACCGTACATACTTCACTAGTGCTTTCACTTTGCACTCTCGTTGCTTACACCTGTTAGTTGCCCGATCACGTTGTGGGTAGATTTAAAGCTTTCAGAAAACCTCCAACGTCAAACGGTTTCGTTTTCCACTGATATTTACATTATTTAGAATCACATCAAAGGAAAAAAAGCACTACGGCTTGTACTGTATCCATATACATTAAAGACACGAGAGATACAGGTTACACGTCTCAGTGTTTTGAAGCATTAATAACTGTATGACGGGCGGACAGATAAGGACAGGCAAGTCACGGGTTATCGGAAGCGATCAAAAAGTTGTGAACTACTTTTAGACACGTACAGAACGGTTTAGACACGGTTTCCCTGAACCGGTCCGCGTCTGTCCCGCATGTAACGTTAGGTGATTGTAGGTGCGCAGAGTTTGAGTTCTCACGTTCTGCGCCAAGTGACGCGTTCTATTCAAAGCTCGACTTTACATTATAAACGCAAGTGTTGCATCAAACTTAAGCGATCTGTTCTATCGTAAACACCTGGTAGTATTAAACTCACTGGAGTCATAAACAAATAGTTACAATTGACTAGTGAGATCTGTATAGCTCATCCAAAAACAGTCTTACCTGTAACGTAACTTCCTGGCTTTCCCGCGACTTTCCAAGTTAGAACAAATGTTGGTTATCAGGTGGATGACAAGGGAGCATGCGTGATCAAAGTTGCCTCATTTTTTTTCGTTTTCTTTTTTTTTTTTTGGAGTGTTGTTATTATTGGATTTTCCTATTTCTAACATAGGGCGGATCGCTCGGAAGATCTGCCCTGGAGGACCGCTTCTGTGGGAAGAGGAATCCTTAATTGAATATCTCAGTTAGCACAGTATGTTAGCTGGAAAACACGGAATGGATTCCACATATCCGCACGTCAGGCTAATTGCACTGACTGTGGTATTGATTTGAGCTGCACTGCAGTGAATGATATGGGACATTTTATTCTGTTCATTCGTATGACATTGTTGGGGTGTCTTGTGGTCACCTTCTGGATTCACAATCCTGATGACACTTGCTTTAATAAAATTTCTTCCGTCTTAAAAATAAGCTCTCCTCTGTTGTACTATGTTTGAGACATTTTGCACATTTCAGTGCAGACAAAAGAACTGTTTTACATTTAAACAAGCAACTAAAATGAAGTGGAATTTCCGCTGATTATAGCATTTTTTTTAAGGGGTCATATGATGTTGCTAAAAAGAACATTATTTTGTGTAGGCTATTTGGTGTAATGAAATGTGTTTATGCGGTTTAAGGTTCAAAAAACACATTATTTTCCACATACTGTACATTATTGTTTCTCCCCTATGCCCCGCCTTTCTGAAACGTGTCGATTTTTACAAAGCTCATCGGTCTGAAAAGCGAGGTGTGCTGTGATTGGCCAGCTATCCAGTGCGTTGTGATTGGCCGAATACCTCAAGCGTGTGACGGAAATGTTACGCCCCTTTCCATACCGTGATGCCCTGTCCGGCCGGAGCGACGAGACAAAAACATTAAAACCCATTATAAACAAGGCATTTGTTGCATCCAGTGGGGACATAATTACTGATTATAATGATTTATACTGTCTTTTTACCCATTGTGTTGCATCGCGCCGCGTAAACATAAAACCATATCTGCATTTGTGATCAGAGAAATGACAAACAACAAGTGCTACTCTAC
>NW_015505262.1:1035571-1044764 GCF_001515645.1 Sinocyclocheilus grahami | reverse complement strand
TTTTGGAAGGCCAAACAAAGTAGTTTCGCTTTCACAACGAAACACAGCATCACACACGGCGGGCTAGAGTGAGCGGAGGCCGGCTTGAGTGAGCAGCGGCCGGTGGACTTGAGAACGGCGCGGCGGGCGGGTTTGCGGCAACCACATGTGACGACCCCGGGCTGGACTCCGCTTCATCCACGGTGAAAGCCGATCCGGCGATCCACAGCGCGAAGTTGATGTATTTCCTCAGTGACCAGCACGGATCAGCTCTAGGCATGGCGAAGCGGATATCGTCCTCTTTTTGAAGGCCAAACAAAGTAGTTTCTCTTTCACAACGAAACACACAGCGCCTTCACGACATGGCGGCGGCGGCAACAACAAAGTAGGTTGCAGCGAGAATAAAAGTTACGCCTTCTTTCTTTGCGTGAACATTTGGGCCGTGTTATGCAAATCTTCCCACATCATGACGTAGACATGTGGGGGCGTGTTAGAACGAGCCGTTTTAGGTAGGCGTGGTTGACTCTTAACTTTTATAAAGAATATCTCTTTGGATTTGAGACTTAAGTCTATGCAACTTTACAGATCTTCTTTATGCACCAAGAGCTTGTAACACTCCAAAGAGAAAGGAAAAATTGAAATCGCATCATATGACCCCTTTAACATTGTATACATTTTACAAAATATGAAAATTACCTTTATTATCATTTATCATTTTTATCAAAGCTATATTTTTTGCATAATACAGAATCATGAAGGTCATAACACAAAATAACCTCAAGGGACAAAAAGAGCTGTCATAATGTATTTCAAACCTGAACTTTTCCTTATCTAAATTCTGCACTCTTGTGAATTATTGACAAACAGATTATTGCTAATTAGCAGTTTTGTGATGAGCCCTGCTAAACATAAAAAAGAATAAGAGGTAATCAATAGTATAGTCAACTAACAAGGAAATGCTCTGATCTTGCTAATCCAACTTTAGCAAACATTTTGCAACTGAATCAACATATCGATCTATCTACAAATATATAAATACTGTAAAAAAAATGTTTTCAAAGTGACATCATTTTAAATGACATCATAAGGATAACCTTTCACGTTTTTAGCTATTAAAGTGGAATTTAATTATATTTCATATCTGCCGCTTGATAAATATTGAAAGACATGTTCATAGTTCAAATCCCCATCTTATTATTGCCTGTGGGATATTGTTACAAACTGTACATATTTAATGATGAAATAGCCCCACAAGCCCACAATGTTCAGAGGTAAAGCTCATGTTCTGCGGTTCAGACTGTTGGGTTCATCACTTTTAAATGGTTGGTTTGAACATCATGTTACACAAAAGAACTTCTCTGGGGTAATGCAAGAACTATGAAAGGGACAAGCGGAAAAATGGGGCACACACAAAATAGCCTCGTGATTGATAAAGCTTCATATTATTAGTTGCTTCGCAACTTAATGTAAAGCTTTCTTTAAAAAAAATAAATAGTTAATTTCCCTATTTTAAAAGCAAATAAGACTGTTCCAAAATTCAAAACAGATTCTGCTTACCCTTCAGTCGATTCCTCTGATGGTGCAATACTGTGATACAGAATAATTATGTAGTAAGAAAGAGCAAAAATCAATACATTATTCTGCAGATCACTTGATTCAGTAATGACTAGTACAATTATTGCCATCCATTGATTCATTAGAGCGGCTCTCAAGGGCAGACCCAACAAACCCTTAGCCTTCTGACTTCTTCTCCAGTGCCATCACTAATTATGAAACATTAAAAGCTAATCGCAATGTAGGACAAGGTTAGAAGAGCCATACTGCTAGGTGGAACCACTTAAAGCAATTAGTTTCCTTCTGTCCACATATTTGGTGAAATCTTTCTTGCAAGTCACTGGTCCTCGCTATTAGAAGGTGGAAAACAATGCAGCGAGTGCAAACAGGAACTTCCAGCAACAAAATTTGTAGGGTGACATAAACCTGAACATTTTGTCATCAAAAAGGGCAGGTAAAATGTGTTTCTATTAGGTGTCTGTTGCTGCCTAACTTGAATGGGAGGGCTGTATGAATAATTGGAACAAAGATGAGTACATTCCATGCAAACCTTACTACACAAACAATTGCTCAAACAGATGAGAACAATAGAAAGTGACAAACTGATGAATATCACTCCTAATGTCTGCATTGACAAAGTGATAAAGCACTGTCCATATGGCCCTGCTGACATGTAAGCATTTTTAATGTGAGGACACCTTTGCCCTACGCAAGCAGAAAGCCTTGACACTGGATTCGGTGACTATAATCACCTCTAACATAATGAGCTTTAACACGTTGTCTCCTCTCAATCGAACTGCATTAATAATATACACCAAAAGAAGACACTAAGCTTAAAATATTAGGTGTTTCTTGCAACTTAAATGGGAGTGACAGATATGAATGTTGCAAGCAAATCTCGGGCCGTTTGTTCCTCAGTCACCATCCACACAGGCAAAATAAACAGCTGAGGTAAAAGGGTTTAATTTCAACCACATAATGAGATGATGGTTTAAGCACCATATGGGCCATATATACAGTATATATGTGTGTGTTTAATGGATACTGTACACATTTTTTAAAACAGATTAACAAATAACATATATATGTTTCAATATTTATTTAATTTATTTTTTACAGAGTGTGTATGTGTGTGTGTATATATATATATATATATATATACAGTATATACACATATATACACTCTGTAAAAAATAAATCAAAGAAATAAATTGAAGAAAAAAATAAAAATGTATTAGTTTTATGTTCAGATCAAAATGTGCATAGTTGAAAATAAATAAATTGTAGTTGTAGTTATAGTTTAGTTTAATTCAGTTATGCCTGTTAAGGTGTTATATGAACCCTGTAGGCTTTATGAAAACATAATTATGCCTTCATTTTTAATATATCATATATTAAAATGTATTAATACTACCTGAGATGGTACAGTGCAATTTATTAAAATTACAAAACTGTGATTTAAAAATAATTTTCTCAAACTTGACAAGGTATCCACTTCACAGAATAACCCTGATTACATTATGGAATACTACTGTCAGAGAAAAAAAAAAAGGTCTAATTTCTCTTCGTCTCTATACCTGTCCTCAGACAGATCCCTGTTAGAACGTAATTAAGGTCGACTGTGAAACTCACTGGCATATCGTGGAAGGGCAGGCAACTGGCATTTACTTTAATTAGATAAAGATATGTACAAGCAATGTCCTCTAGAAGCAGACGCCTGTCTTCCAACCGGAAGTTAGAAGTGCTGGCAGCTGCCTGTGCTCTGTAAATAAGGAGCAGCTTTGTGAGTTGATGGGCGAATAGAGGGAGGGAGAGAACAAGGTGGAGAGTTTACTGGGCAGCTGTTATTATTCTATCCCTTCTTTGCTGACTTGAGTTAATGCTCTCTTCAGCATTTGGGTCGTTTTATTAATATCATTAGTCTGCAGTATGCCTTACATACGTACCTGTAGAATTAAGCATGTGGGGCCTTTAACAGGTGTTTAAGTAACCAAGCTTATAATAACACTAAATACTGCCACTAATGTTTGGGAACCCCCCCCCCGTGTAACAATGTGTTCTCAAGGTTCATTTATTTGTCCCACTCGCGCACAATAACAGGTAGGTGGTCACTTCCTTAATCACTTACTCAGGAAATGAAAGTGTGGAGCCTTGTCTGCACATTATAGTATCAAATAAAAACAAAACCACTGGCATGTGTGCACTGGAGAATGCTTCATCAAATTATTTTAAACTCTCTAAACGTGCATATTATTAAATGCAAACATAAATCAAAATCTTAGCACACTTATTCAGAACTCAAAAGAGCATCTGCATTCATTCGTCTACAGTATAATATAAATCAGTGGTTCTCAACTGGTCATGACCTAATAAAAGGGAGTATTAAACACTTCCCATACCTTTTGTTATTGACGTCAATAGCTGTGAATCCAATCAAGCTCTACAGCAAAGGTTCAACTGGTACACAGCAGCCCAAAAATGGGTTGCTGGTCCATTCTGATGGGATCACGGTAAATATTATGTAAATAATAAACAGCAATTTCCGCTTCTTTTGTGTTTGGCAAAAATCATCCAATCAAACTATAGTATTTTGGTCTAAACTCATTGTAGCCAAATTAGACAGATACCAAAGTAGAACAAATATAAAACAGTATTACCCACACCACACTAAATACATAATGCCATTGTTTGGTTTTAAAGGTAAAGTGTGCCAGGAGTGTCACCAATCAGAACTGCAAAGATAATGACCCCTAAGCCTGCCTGCCATTGGTCAGCCAAAGAGACAGCCCCGCCCTAATATCACATGATTGTTTGGGATGCTCAAACAAACAGAGCAATTAAAATGCATTTACAGAAAATGCTACAAGTGAATTTGGGCATCACAACATTGTAATGTACATATGAAAAATGGATATTCATTTTTAAATTTGCTACAGATCACATCTAACAGTGTTGTTAAATATTATTAGTGTTTTAAAAGATTAAGTTTAAGTGGGTGTTGGATGACAGCAAAAATAATTAAATAAAAATAATATTGAAAATTTGCATGCACAATTATGTATCCAGTATCAACTGATATTGATTTAAAAATAAATAACATCGGCAAATAACCTATATGGTAACGATATTGTGTGCATGTTTAATTCACAGTAATCCATCCATCCATCGATTGATTGCAAGAAAAGTGTCCAAAAAATAAGATTACAAAGGTTATCTAATTGTAAAAATAGGGGAAATATGCATGCATAACTACATTTTTCATTTTGACCAAAAAATATACAATATCAATCAATACAGATTTAAAAAAATGCATTAACTAACATTAACTAACAATGAACAATACATTTGTGACCGTATTTATTAATCTTTATTAAAGTTATTTAATAAAAATTCAAATGTTCATTGTTAGTTTATGTTAGCTCAGGTCCATTAAATAATATATAATCAAATGAAATTACATTAGTTTTAATAATGTATTATTACATGTTGAAATTAACATTGACTAAAATTAATAAATCCTTTAGAAGCATTTTTTATTGTTAGTTCATGTTAACTAATGTGGTTAACTAATGTTAACAAACTGTAAAGTGTTACAAAAATCTCTAAAGTTGATATGATTATGATACATTGTGCATCCCTATCTGAAAGTGCCACAGTGTTTATATTTTTCAGGGAAATCAACCTACAAATGGCTTTTAAGCTGGGAAAGCAGAAACTACTGTTACATGCAAATGATGACATACTTCATCTTCAAGCTCACTTTTCTACGATAATCAACTTTGCAACCATGTTGGAAGAGCAATATAAAATCTCAGTCCTGAAACAAAACCAGCAAAGAACCACTGATATATAAATAGTGGCACCATTTCAAAAGGGATCAGTGCTCCGTGTTTATTAATGCTGTCTACCAACAATGCTCGTCATACAGCCATATGGTGCTGATAAGATATCTGGGCGCAGAGTTAAAATCTAATTTTAATAATTTCTTAATCAGCTTGTAGGATACTGAAACAACATAGTTAATGGAAATGTGTGGAGTCAGCGAGGTCTTTTGCAGTCGTGGTCTTTAATAAGATTTGAGAGGCATTACAACAACATAGCAGTCAATGTCACGTTGAGCTGCTCTCTCTGTCTGTAACTCAAGTGTGGAAAAAAAGGAAGAGGAGAGCGGTGAGCGCGGGGAGGAAAACATGGTCATCTGTTTCAAAAGAGACGGAATGTGATCTCTGGGGGAGAGTGTTGCAGACGCTGTATATCACATATCATCTTCTCTGATCATTCACGCTTTCTAATTACTGAAGGTGAGGAGGGCCATAATTTTATCGTATTTGTTTTGCATCACTGCAAAAAGAGAAAATGAGGGCTTGCAGAGCTGTACCAATTTACTTCATTTCGACCTTGATTAAAAGAAAATTAATTGCCACATCTCTCATTATGTTGCGAGCGGCATTTGATGACTGGAATGGAAAAAAAAAGAAAAAAACAAACAAACAAAAAAACAAAAAAAACAAGATGCACAGCCTCACTGGGAGTGCTAGCTCGACCCGCATGTTCAGGAGACAACACATTCTTTTAATGATGAAAATAAACAGGCCTTTTAACACAAGCATCACAAGACAATGTCAAAGATATTAGTCTTAATATCACAGCGGTTTTCTTCATGGTGCTTAACAGTGGAAGAGACCTTGTAACTTTGCCATTCTGTCTAGCACATCCTTTGCAAAACACAATTAAATCTTTGAACCGAGTTGCACTAAGCTTTGTAAAGTTAAGGAGACAAGCGACTGAGCAGAACTTCATGTTGACTGGCAAAACAAAAAAAGATGAGACAGGATCTAAACAGATCACCATATGAGGACTATGAAACAAGACAAGCTCTGCAAGATACAGAGTCTAAATTTGGGATGTCTTCAATTAAACCTATAAATCATATATCCGTACCCACTGTATATATATATATATATATATATATATATATAAGCTAATAATAAGCCAATAGTTATTTTGATGTTATAGCAGATAACCAATTAACATTAAATAATAAATGTTAATATTAAAATTAAATACTAGAAAAAACATCATTGTAATCACAACATTGTAATGTGCATATGAACATTTGATTAATTTTTAAAATGTTCAGAAGATTTAAGTTAATACTATTGTTAAATTATTGTTGTTTTTAAAGATTAACTTTAGATGACAATACGGCAATCTAAATGCAAAAACAGTGAGTACACACAATTAAATATCTAATATTGACAGATAGCAATACATTTTTAAAAGATAGTATTCAGAACAGAGTTATTATAGTTAAATAAATAAAACTAAAACTAAATAACATTTTCATAAAATAAACTTTTAGTGAAATAAAATACAATATTCTTAAACTTGTTTTATTTCATTTACTTGCCAATGTAACATTCTCATATAGTTTACTTGATGTACTAAAATAACTCAAACTAAAATAAAAAAATATATTAAAAACTAAAGACATATTTTTAAAAAAAATTAGAAAATTACTAAAACTTTAACTAAAATTAAAATGAAAACAGAAAATATAAAAATAATAAAAAAAATTGAAACAGTATCTTAAAGATATTAAAATAAAACACTGATTCAGAAGGTCATGTGATCTCAATATGGTGGCCCCCATGAGGTGACCTGCTCCTCTGAAGCCCAATAAAAACATGCTGGATAACATGATTATCAGGTTTAAAGGGGACATGTATAAAGGAGACAAATTAAGTACTAAGAAATCCATGTACTTTTCATATAAAATTAGTAAGGAATTTTGAATACAAACATTTTCAGATTTTTGGTCTCCATTTTGCTCAATAAACTGTTTTCCATGTTTCCATACTTCAAATTCAACTACTTTATAAGCCACTTTCTGTGTGTCCTTTTTTCTTTGTCTGAATGTATAAATCCCTCTTCTCCCCCTTTCCTGCTATCCTCTCCTTTGGATAAGCCACCATATGTCTCGGAGGATCAACTTTGAAAGTTTTCTGTGAGTGTGGTGTATGATTACACGAGAATTTCTCACAGACAGGGATCTCCAGTAGAAGGAAAATGCTAAATGCTATTTTAGAAATAAAATCCTCTTTCATGCATCTGCACCTGTCTCCCTCTGAGAACCCAGAGAGCAGATGCCTGATGGGGGAGTTTCGCCCGTGTGCACACCTCATTCTGAAATATTTATACGCTTTTGACACTCTCCGATAGGGGGTGAGACAAAGGGTGCTCTGTGCCCCATGCATTTGGTCTTGTATACTAATCTCTCATTTGACGTGGAGCTATTTTAGCTGTTTATCTCCTCACTGAATCATTAGCAACATTCAGAGTTGTCCAATCAAACTCCCATCGAGCTCCCAATGTAATAATTCATAACACACTTCAATCAAATAATATTATGCACCCTTAAATTAATTAAATGCAAACTTCATTTATTTACTGCTAATATTACTGTATAAAGGAAGTACCAAGATTAGACAGACATGGCTCTAATGCGTTTCCTGATGGAGGGGGACTAGCAAAAAACACTGAGCGCTAGTGCACAGCGCTAGAAACTCCAAGATCATGGGTTTGTCTCAGGGAATGCATGTACTGTGCATATATATATGGGTCAGAGACAAGATGTCATATTTTGACCAAAGTGATTTTATATACATAGAAAGCCTATTTAATGTAAAGCATCTACTTTAATGTTTAAATTAACATTAGTGAAAATAACATGTCAAATGTTCCATCATTATTCAGTGTAACAAATATAGTTATGTAAAAACGAAACAACAAACTTATTTTGACCTGTACTTATTAAAATATATAAAAGAAAAAGTGATCATACTAAATTTTATTATATAGAGTCTTTTACTGTCATCTAATGATTATTTTCTAAACATGCCAGACAAGATTTTTGGTATATATTAGTTCTTTAAATAAGAAAATTTCTTGTTTAAATAAGAGGAATAATAAAAAATAAAAACTATATGTATATCCTCAGTGTGAAAAGAAAAGATGGATCTCAAAATCATACAGTCATTGTTGAAAAGGGTTCAAATATGCAAAAGATGCTGGAACCCAAAGAATTTTTGGGTGTATTAAATAAATTCAATGCACAGACTGAAGTAGTTTAAGTCTTTGGTTCTTTTAATTGTGATGATTTTGGCTCACATTTAACAAAAACCCACCAATTCACTATCTCAACAAATTAGAATATGGTGACATGCCAATCAGCTAATCAACTCAAAACACCTGCAAAGGTTTCCTGAGCCTTCAAAATGGTCTCTCAGTTTGGTTCACTAGGCTACACAATCATGGGGAAGACTGCTGATCTGACAGTTGTCCAGAAGACAATCATTGACACCCTTCACAAGGAGGGTAAGCCACAAACTTTCATTGCCAAAGAAGCTGGCTGTTCACAGAGTGCTGTATCCAAGCATGTTAACAGAAAGTTGAGTGGAAGGAAAAAGTGTGGAAGAAAAAGATGCACAACCAACTGAGAGAACCGCAGCCTTATGAGGACTGTCAAGCAAAATCGATTCAAGAATTTGAGGGAACTTCACAAGGAATGGACTGAGGCTGGGGTCAAGGCATCAAGAGCCACCACACACAGACATGTCAAGGAATTTGGCTACAGGTGTCGTATTCCTCTTGTTAAGCC
>NW_015505262.1:948830-1035278 GCF_001515645.1 Sinocyclocheilus grahami | reverse complement strand
GTCACTGCACCCGTTTACCCAGAAATTTTGGAGCACTTCATGCTTCCTTCTGCTGACCAGCTTTTTGAAGATGCTGATTTCATTTTCCAGCAGGATTTGGCACCTGCCCACACTGCCAAAAGCACCAGAAGTTGGTTAAATGACCATGGTGTTGGTGTGCTTGACTGGCCAGCAAACTCACCAGACCTGAACCCCATAGAGAATCTATGGTGTATTGTCAAGAGGAAAATGAGAAACAAGAGACCAAAAAATGTAGATGAGCTGAAGGCCACTGTCAAAGAAACCTGGGCTTCCATACCACCTCAGCAGTGCCACAAACTGATCACCTCCATGCCACGCCGAATTGAGGCAGTAATTAAAGCAAAAGGAGCCCCTACCAAGTATTGAGTACATGTACAGTAAATGAACATACTTTCCAGAAGGCCAACAATTCACTAAAAATGTTTTTTTTATTGGTCTTATGAAGTATTCTAATTTGTTGAGATAGTGAATTGGTGGGTTTTTGTTAAATGTGAGCCAAAATAATCACAATTAAAAGAACCAAAGACTTAAAGTACTTCAGTCTATGTGCATTGAATTTATTTAATACACGAGTTTCACAATTTGAGTTGAATTACTGAAATAAATGAACTTTTCCATGACATTCTAATTTACTGAGATGCACCTGTACTGCAAAGTGTATGTAAAAGTATGGCCACAACTGTATGTATATATACAGTATATATATATATATAGAGAGAGAGAGAGAGAGAGAGAGAGAGAGAGAAATTAAATATTTTTATGTGATATATGAATAAGGGTATATATCATGTACATTTTGAGCAGAACTGTTTCTTTATGACAAAGTGACCTGGAATTGCTTGCAGGTTGTGTAAATGTATCATGTGGTGTGTAGTTGCTCAAGTTCATGCCAGTCATTCAGGGTAAGTTATGACAGCTCACTGGTTCTGACTGTAACATACCAAGTCATTACGAGCAGAATGGGAGGCATCTGAATAATTAATCAAAATAATGTAAAATAATCCAACAAACCTTCCCTCTCTCCCTCACCTGTTTGCTGCCCTCAGACTGCAACAGATCTGCTGCGAGGGGAAAAGAGGTGTCAAAAATTTGAACTTGGGATCAACCCTTGGACACCTCTTTACTATTTGAAGGGGTTGCCGTTAGCCAGCTTTTGCCACTTTGTTCATACAATGACAGATGAGGTACTACACTCCGCTGAACAGCAGAAAAGCAACTTGAAAACGCTTCTTGCAGATTAAAATGGAAAAATATAATCACAATGCAGAGAAATCATGTGCTTTGAGCATGCACCACATAAAAGCATATGTGCCTGTTCTGTAAATGATGCAAACATCGTAATGTGGTCAGTGGTGAGCTTTAAAGGAGATGCTCATAGCACTTACTGTCCATCTGCCATGGGCATTAGACTCCTATTGAACAGTCCGCGAGTCTGTTAAGAGAAAAGGAAATCATTTTCTTCTAGTCCTTAGATCGGAAAGTACGTGGGTGCTTGTAGGGAGGTGGTTTGGATATCGTCATGGAACATATGGTTTAAGCGCAAGTGTGTATTCGCTACAAGAGAAGGTCTTCATTGATCCTGGAGCTTTTCTCTGCAAATTCTGTTTATTAATCATGACTACAGTTGCTGCACTCTACAGTGCCCAACTTTAATGGGCCGATTAAAGGACTGATACATGAGTAAGGACGAGCGTGATTTGTGTAAAACAAACTAAGGCCAGGAGTCATGCACCGCTTTGGAAGGTAATAGTCAGTGGTTGATGAAGGTCTCTATTTTAGATAGCAGTAAATCCCCTCTCTTCTGCTCCCAACCCCCTCTTTTCAGATATCAGCCCTTGAAAGTGTTCAGTTTTAGGACACAGGGAGGTCACACCTGTTGTGGAACTTGATAGAAGGCTTATTTATAAACGTTCAGCCCTCCAGATTCTTCCTACTGAGAAAATGCTGACATACATAGGGGAGGCCGGAGGGGGTGTGTGGGGTGAAAAGCGTGTTTATGAAAAGTGCACCAACTGGAAAATCCATAAAACGCTGAAATGATGAAATTAACAAGCAATCTGATCGGGTTTCCTCAGGACCGGCGAGGGAAAGTGTGGCTTTTTAGTCTCCCGTTGAAAGGAGAATGATGGAGAGAATACTGGAAGTTCCTCTTCGTTTTAAATTTAGTTAAGACATCGTATTACTATTAACCTTTTTAAAAGACCATACTGAGTTATACAAGGGACGCCTTATAACTGTCAGTCGAATAAAGTCGGCCAGTAAATGTCAGAACTTTCTGAGACAAATTCACTATAAAGAAGAACTTCAATATGAGTAGCTAGTAGTGTTAAATGTCCCAGTAAACAAAAAAGCAAAGCCAGTTGGGGCCAGTTAAAGGTTCTCCTAATATATTGCCTAAATTTAGGCTCTGAGTTATGTCCTATGGGCCTTTGGGTGGTATCATTTGACGTATGAAAAGTTCTGCAAATGCTGAGTGGATTTGCAGTATAAGGGGTAATATTATGGTGGTGGAGAAGACCTCCAGCCCATGACAGATAGCCTGACAGGTGTTAGAGGAGGCAACACAGTGTCAAATGAACTTCTCATTTAGAAATGTGAAAGTTGCTGACTTTTTTAAACCTCAAGTAACATGTTTGCTAAAAGGAAGATCCAGTAATGACTAAAAATCTGCTTCCTTCTGTTGTGATCTGTTACCCCAAACCCTGCTGAAACAAAGAAAGACAGATGGAAATACTTTCAGACACACAGTCACAAAGTTTTCTTTTTCCTTCCCATATAAGACAGAAAACGAGGCATAGATGTCTGACATTGATGCGTCCAACTGCGTAATCAAGCTCGGTTGGAGCTGATCTGATTGCACCTGTGCAGCCATTTTTAACTTGCTTGATCGACTTTAGTGGATTAGTGTCTAATTGACTTACAATATGTTATCACATTCACATGAAAGAGCAGACTCTGGCAATTTTAAAATGGAAAATATGCAACATTTTTGTGGATCTATGTGATGGACAAAATATGAGTTTGGAAGAAAAAAAAAATATTTCAATGCGTTTACATTCCATCGCAAAAAAAAAAAATGTTTTTTAAACATTTGTTTTCTCTTGCAAAGGTATCGCTTTTGCCAATCACTTTTTTCCCCAAGAAACTTTGCGTTCTCATGCAAAAGTATTGATTTCTGCCAATAAACTTGTCTTGCAATAGTATCGCATTCCCCCAAGAAATGTTCAGCTCTCTCGCAAAAAAAAAAACAGTTGCATTCTCTTGCAAAAGCATTGCGTTCCGACAAGAAACGTTGCGTTCCCTCACAAAACATTTCCGTTCTTTTTTAAAAGTATTGCGTTCCCCAAGAAACTTTGCATTCTTTTGCAAAAGTATTGCATTCCACCAAGAATTTTTTCCTCCCACCTCATATTATTTTCTCCACAAAATATTTGCGAGTAATTTCTCAGGGGGACACAAAAGTTTTCTGAGTGAATGCAAAAGCTTTATTGTACTTTGTTCTGTATGAATAAGAATATCTAAAGGATTTATAAACACATGCATTTCTTTTCTTCTTTTTTTTTGCTCAATGTAACTTCCACATTTAGCATTGGGACCAAAGTAAAAGATATCTATGCAAACATTAGTAAACTTCCTATCAGTTCTAAGCACAGCATAGAGCACAAGTATGAAGACACGCTGATTTTATTATGGACATCTGGATATAAAATGACTCACCTGTGTCAGGTAGCACTCAATTAAACAGATATTCCAAACGACAGGACATGATACTTCACAAATTGATGGCACAAACCCGATTGCATTGCAAGGATTTCTCTGCTGACAGCACGAAGGATAGTTTTGGCTTTAAAAAATGGTGACACCCTTTAAGGTGACCCCCAGAATGCATCTTATGAAATTACAACAGACAGAAATCCATTTGCAACTGTGCTCTAACACTGAGATTACATGGTTACTATAGAGTCTTCCTGCAAATTAATTTGGAGGTGCATTTCATATATTATTCGAATGGAGAGTGGTAGGAAAATTAAATCTCTGCTTCAAACATTCCTGTGTATGTTATGTTATTTCTGCAAGGGGTTCTGGGAAGAAAAACCATCAACGCTCACATATACTGCAAACCTGCGACAGTTATGACGACTTTTGAATCGCAGTTGCCTGGGATTCCAGACCAGTGATTGCAGTACCATTCGAAATTATTTCTCACAAGATCCTAATGTTTCATTCCAGTCAGTGTGCAATCTCACTTCCAGGGATCACTCAAATGATATGATGACAATACATGATTTAGGCGAGCGTGTACTGGTACGCTTTGCACTTGAAGAAAACAGCTCAGTTGCCTCAAGGGCTATTTGACCTTGGATAAAAGTGCTATCATTTTTACATGGACCTTAATTACTCTTTCATCGACCAGCATCCCCTTTTCATCTCCAGATTTTAATGTCAAAGTGAGAAATTCTCATTTAAATGCTTCTATAGAACTACTGCTGGAGTGATTTTATACTAACCACTAACTTTATAGTAATTACAAGAAGAGAGAGCATGTTAACACATTAATGGTCACATCTGACATGTATATTACACATAATATTTAGGATTTGGCTAATCTTCCATGCACATTTGGAATACCATCACAAGGTAGAATGATGACAAATCCAGCATCAGAATTTTGTCATGCTACACTAAAAGTTAAATAGCCAGATACAATCTTTTTGCCATTAGCCCCAAAATGTAAAGTCTGCCTAATCTGAAATTAAAATAAGCATCCTTCATGTGTCAAATTAATAATTTGATTGAGTTCAACCATTTATATACAGTATTTGTTAATCTAGGTCACTGTTAATTTATAAATACACTATTGTCAATGGTTAATTCATGTCCTGAATTACTTTAATTTTAATATTAACTTTGTAATTTTTACATCTTAAAATGTTAAAAAGTCAGTAAGATTTTTTTTTATGAAATTGGTAATGATGCATTAAATAGATCAAAAGTGAAAGTAAATACATTTAAAATGTTACAAAAGATTTGTAAATGTCAAATAAATGCTGTTCTTTTGAACTTTCTATTTATCAAAGAATCCTGAAAAATATTTTTCCACAAAAATATTAAGCGGCATAATTGTTTTCAACACTGATAATAATACAAAATATTTCTTGAGCACTAAATTAGCATATTAAAATTATTTCTGAATAATCTTGTGACACTGAGGACTGGAATAATGGCTGCTGAAAATTCAGCTTTACCATCACAGCAATAAATTATATTTGAAAGATTATTCAGATAGAAAACAACTGCTTTAAAATGTAATCATATTTTACAATAGTACTATTTTAATGTACTTTTCATCAAATAAATGCCTTGGTAAGCATAAGAGACTTTATCAAAAACATTAAAGGTCTAACTGATCCGCAACTTTGAACAATAGTTTACGTAAAACAAGCATTATGATACCTAATGCATTAACTTATGTTAATGACTTGAACCTTATCATAAAGTGTTACCCATTCATCAAAGAAGTGAAGAGGCTTAAACCAAAAAATATATACATCTCTTTTTCATATTCGTTGAATAAAACTTATTGAGGCTCCCCCCCGTGACACAGGCCGTGTGTGTGATTTTGGAAGTGAAGGCACTCTGTACCCTGTGGGAGGACTTGGGAGCCATGTGTCGACATGTACCATACTGCTCACTACATTGCCTGATCTTACCGGGAACAGGAAAGAAGGGGCTGAACAGAGGCTCTCCAGATGTTCCCCATCTCAGGGCCACAGGGGAGAACTGCACCGAGCTGTAACACCTGCTTCTGCAAGAACCGCCGCAACCGGGCCAGCTCATTTTATAGCACACACTAATGCCAGAGTGGCTTTCCTGGCAGCATTTCTACTGTCCTAAGCTTCATAAGAACATATCTATCGGTTTACATGATCACAAGATCAGTGCCAGACATTAAAACTTGCTCACGAACAGCGTTCAGCTGAGATCTGAGTAGGTGGTGAAGGGGAAAGGCAACTGGCATTTAGGGGCTAGGGGACTGCTGTTGGATAGTATAATCTTTAATTTCCTAAAACAGTAAGTTCACATGTGGGCAATGCAGCACTATGTCCTACTGTATGTACCCATAAAAAGATTATTTGTGGACTGGCTGTTTTGAAAGATTTTCGGTTCATGCATACAATCAAAACTGGATAAATTAAACCAGAATTATGATTTAAAGAAATAGTTCCCCTGCTGAAAATTTACTCACAGATTCTGAGAAATTTAGCATTACATCACTTGCTCACCAATGGATCTTCAGCCGTGAATGGGTGCCATAAATGGTTTAAAGTTAAAACGTCTTAACAATGGATTCTTTTCTTTCAAAAGCATAGCTTTTCACTTCACAAGACGTTAATTCATGTACTGGAGTCGTGTGGATTACTTGCTGTTTGATCTCTCATTCTGACGGCACCCATTCACTGCAGAGGATCCATTGGTGAGCAAGTGATATGATGCTAAATTTCTCCAAATCTATTCTGATGAAGAAACAAACTCATCTATATCTTGGATGGCCTAAGGATGAGTACATTTTCAGCAAATGTTCATTTTTGGGTGAACTATGCCTTTAAATGTATGCGTGATATTACAAATGTCCTTCTAAGAGAAGAAAAAAGCTTGAAAACACAATTAAGCAAGCAAAATAAAAAAAAAGTGGTATATCACATTTGAGCGGCCCGTGAGAGGAAAGTGATAAATAATATCATAGTTTACAACCAAAAACACTGACTTGAAAAGTCCTCAAGAGGTATAGGCTAAGTCCATGATTACTTTGAGTCTCATTCCGGTAATCTGACCATCGTGCACGCACACAAAATGTAAATGAGTAGAAACAAAAGAGAGCACGAGAGCCGCGGCAGGTGAGCGCGCACAACGCTCAATAACACCAATGTTAAATTCTCCTTGACCTGTGGGTCACCAAACACCGACCCCAAATCGTTTAATATTTTCCCTTCGAGATCAATGGCGGCATAAATTTGGATTCAATGACAAGAATAATTTAAAACAGATCTATAAATGATAAGATGCAATTCCCAGAAGTGCTGCATGCATACAATTAAATTGACAGTATTGTTTTGGAAGCTTTAAACAGAAACCAAGTTTGAATAGCGGAAGAAGCGGCATGCTTCTCTGTATTAATAAGACTGCAAAAGTGTTTTCATATGCATGAAAAATGTTAAACGAGCCTTAGGATGTAATATAGCATCAAAATATGAAACATTACAATTTAGCTTGTTTGATTTACAGTATTCATTACAGGTAAGTAAAAAGAACAACCCGAGAATACAATAAACACACTTTCATGTGTAATTTACTCTATGAAACTTGGCAGATAACTGTATTTTGTGTGGGTAAGACTGCATATTGTAATAGACATCTTTTGTATTCTGCATCCACATTTGGTCTCGGGGATACAGGTTAAAAATATACTTTCATCTGAAGGTAGTCTACAATAACTGTGATCTCACCACGTGTTTAATTCGAGTTCAGTGCTAATACTGTTTTGCAAATCATAAAAAGCTCTCACTGATAAATATTAATTTGAGCCTTCATGATGTATTTGAAAATTCCAGCTAAAATGTCACCACATGGAACATTAATGTAATATTTCAAGGCCTGAGAGCAATGCTCATATTGATTGCATTTATTTGACTCAAGGGATGAGGAATAATTCTTCAGCCTGGGACACATCTGGCAGCCAAAGATGCGAGGCAGGGAATGAGAAAATGCAAAATAACAATAAAAATAATAGGACTCGGATTTAAATATATCACCTCGACATTGTTTTAATGTGAATGGCTTAATACAGAGGAGACGCACCTCCTGCAGTTATACATCTATATCTGAAAGGCTTATTTCTGCATAGTACATGATAGGCTACAGATTAGAAACTAAGAAGCGTTTTCATCTCCTCGCGGGGAAAAGCAATTGCACTCTTCTACATGACACACGTAAACGGTCTGAGTCCTTGAAACCTCACCTTTTCCTTATATTGACAGTGCTCTTCAATTGCAAATCAGGAGACTGCTCTTGAAAATAAAGCCTGTCTCCTTCTGGCAAGTTTAAGCAGAGACAGACAAGTTTGAGTATGACTATGTCCTAAAAGTCATTCATAATATTGACTATCATTAGGGAAGGGCGTCTCTCTGTCCTGGTGCAAACGAAACGAAATTTGAGACACTGCTTGACCCACACCTGAACTATTATGAAATTTATCAAGAATTCCTGGATTAAAAACACAACAACAGAATGTTGTAAATGTTCATCCATTGAGGCACTGGGAAATATTTAAATGGACAAGAATACAGTACTTATTTATAAAATAATAAATATTTGTAATTGTATTGCAAAATTATAAATAATGAAGATTCTGAAAATATTACTGGTATTAATAATAATAAATTGGTATTGTTAATATTATCATTATCTGGCTTTTTTTCAATATATTTCAATTATACTACTTCTAAAACAAATTTGATGCAAGTACACTGAACACTAGACCATCAGTTCAAACGTACTATTTCCATATATGAATAAATGAAGAAGTACATCTTTATGAAATGTTATCTTTTTATATTCTAATGAAACCCATTCTTTTCCTAATAAAAAGGCTAAACACTTTCTCCCCTATCCAGTTTTGCATAGTAGACTTGCCAAAATATTGTGATGAGTCGGACAAGATCCGTTCGGTACAAGTTTCCTTTCTGGAATTAGAGGACATTCCTCTCTGCTGAATGGGATATGAATTATGTATAGCTAAAGCGCCACCTACTGGCAGGAATAATTCAGTCCGCGTAGCATGTAGCAGTGTATCACACCTCACTGAACTGCTCAAGACGTTTTATCAGATGCTACTCACTTTTAGGTAACAGATGGATGACGGATGCTTTTAGAAAATAACAGTAAATATGTGATTAAATACATATTTAATTTTTGGGCATTTGCTTTTTTTATGTAGTAACATTAACACTTACTACTTGTTTTGAGAAATGCAAATAATTTAAAACAATCATAAAAAAAATATATATATATGTGAAATATACAGGATTTTGAGAAAAAACTATATTTAAAAAATAAGTTCTGTTAAATCTGTGTATATATAATATCTCTATATATATAAAATATAAACAAAAGGTATTTTTCTAAAAAAAATTAATGTTGAATATATACACTGTCACATAAATTATATTTTTTAAAAACATATACAATTCTATTTTATATATATATGCACAGAACAAATGAAAGTAAATAAAAAAAAATGTAAAAAAAAAACTTTGATACGGCAGAGCGATATGAAATACTACAGTTCCCCAATTCATCAGTCAGCATCTGTGACAAGTTTTTGGCTGGTGATCTTAGCACGCAATCTTGAAAGGCTAGGCGGACTTGACTGTCATAAACAATATACTTGAGGACAGCATAAAACAACAATAGTTTTTTTCCCCCACCACAAAGTGTTTCACACATGTGCACACAAACTCACATGCAAAAATCCAAGACAAATATAGTATGATATTGATATTGTATATGGTTAGATGAACTAAAGGGATCTCAGAACAATTTATCATTTCTTTTTTGATAATTTATGGCATTCAGAATGGTCCACATATACTACATAACTTACAACAAATAATAGACATTATATTTAAAAAGAGTGATTAAAAAGTGTAATTAGGGATGGCATTCTTCTTCAAAGTCCTACATTAGTGCAGCCTATCCTTGTTTTCTCTGTTACCCAATAAGTCTCTGCAATATCACAACTTTACATGTCTGAATATTGAAGATGAAGGCAAACGAAACGTTTTTAAAAGTACTGCATCACTCAGAGCTCAAAAAATGGATATTGAGCTGATCATATTCCAGCTCTGATGCCGTTGCCTGTTCACCACAGTGTCATTAAAATTGACAAACCACAAAAAAGAGAGTCAATGATTTCACAATTACTTAGTCTCTTAGCCATCCACCCAAGCTTTGAAGTATCCTGTGAACTGGTGGAGGCCCTCTCCACTTCATTAGACAGCGTCAAGACCACATGATGCAAGCCGATTCAAAACCTATCAAAACTTGAAAGACTCATTTAGTCCGGGGGTCTCTCGCAGTCCTGCATGTCCAACTGCAACGTGCCCGACACGTACAGCCCCTGTCTATATTGCTTGTTCAACTTGACACGTAATTACAGCGGAAATATTTGTGTATTTCGTACGGGTGCCACAAAACTGCAGTCGACTCGCTGCCAAGGCTTCACAGCTCTCGCTGCTGCTGCTGCTGCTCCGGCCAGAATCCCTGATTAAAACAAGATGGTTTCATTTGGGCCAGCTTTGCAAGGAATCACTCCCAGAGATCTGGTGCACACTGCCAAATCTACTACCGCGAGGAGCGTGAGACACTGCAGAGAGAGTACCGCGCATTAAAAAACTACAGGGTTCTGGCTTTTCATTGCCTGCCTGTGATATTCAATATCTAGATAAAAGCCTAGATTTATTGAAATGTGACTATATTTCTAAGGTGAGGAGACATTTAGCACCTGAACAAATATTGGCTAAAGTTCAAAATAATAGTGAGATTTTGAATAACAATCTACAGGTATTTGAAAAGTGTGGTGTAAAAGGACAAGCTCAAAAAGCATAAATGTGCTTTCATTTTGAGCAAATCAAAATCTGAGCTTAAATTCATTCAGGTGTATCCATTAACTACAAAGAAAGATCTAGAAACATTTTACAGACTGTCCAAAATCTGTTCAAATTATAGGAAGAACTTTGTAAAAGAGCGTATTTTATCTGAAATAAACATATTTAAACTGAAACTACCAGAATGTTGTACAGAAGCTTTCATGAATATAAAAAGAACAGATGCAATGTACAACGGCTCAACAAACCACAAAAGCATCTCCAAGGACTTCCCAAGACATGAATATTAACATAATGCGGAATAAAGAATCTACCCCGTTCCATTATATATGTTAAAATTAATTAATGTCTCAGATTATACCCAGGAAATCTATGGAGGATAGATGTTAATAGCAATGTGCAACTTTGAAGAGCTGTGAGTTTTCATGCTTCAAACACTGCATTTATCATATGAAATTCTGAGATCTACAAGTTGCTCACTCACACACACACACACACACACACACACATACATACAAACATAATTGTTCAGTGTAAAGAGTAAATGAGATGAAGAAGGAACAATGTTAGCCAGTCCGGTTCAAATATTCCTACAGGATTATTTCATGGTGTAAATATTAACTTCACCATTACCCCATGTCTATAAGCACACAGACTGTAAATTCGTAACATATCCTTTATTGATACCTCTTAAAATTAAGCACACAAATCATTAGACACACTTATCGGCTTCACACCAAATATTAAGTCTCGTTGAGGATGCAAAGCTATGAAGATGTTATTCTTGGAGAGCGTGGTGTTAAATACAGCATGGCTGTAGAAGACCCACTATTGAGATAAGCTGTCAGACGGCTCTGTGCTAAGGAAAGCGCCCCGTCTAATCTAACCACTCCGCTCCCAGCACTTAGGGTAACGTGCCATACTGGAAATCCTCAGACAAATAAAACAAAGTGGGGCCACATTGATGCTCTGTCTTGTTTTATATGATGGCTTGAAATAAATGAACTTTAAATGGAACCTTGGCAGCAACGTGGGCTATTGATCGATCTGGACAGAAGCTGAAGTTTAAGGGCATAGCGTTCCCCGAGCTGGGCTGTAACTGGAGTAATGAAATTGATTGGGCACAGAGAGGTGACAAGCCAGTAGAGTCAAGCCCTTGATGTAAGGAAACAAGAGTGGCATCTAATTGGGGTGTAATATTGGTCTTTAGAGGACATTAAGCACTCAAGTGGAGGGAAGCAAAAGGCTCCTTAGCAAGCTTAAGAGTGAAGACTTTAAGCCCTTTCTATAACGCCAACATTTTCTTAGTGTGAGAATAACAACAAGATGTTTATTCACTCATTCAGCAATACAGAAAACACCAAAACATCTTTACTTCACTGCTTGAGGGAGTACTCAATTACAATCAAAAGGAATATTACAGATTTAATCAAAGTTAAGCTCAATCGACAGCACTTGTGGCATAATGTCCACAAAAAATAATTGAAATATTGAAGAAGAAAAAAAATAAATCTGAGTTTCAGGAAGTTACTTTCTTTGGAAATAAATGGGACCATTTCACTTAAAAGTTACAAATGAAATTCAAGTTAAATGTCTTACATAGTATTTTAATAGTAAGTATGAATATTTCTGTCACTATATAGCCACAAGGCATAAACAATATGATTTTAGAGTGATAAAAACTGCTTAATAAACTTTTCTGTATAAAATTCCTCTACCAATCAAAAGTTTGGGGTCACTAATGATTTTTTTTAAAGAAATGAATGCTTTTATTCAGCAAGGGCAGATTAAATTAATCAAAAGTGACACAAAAAATTAACAAAAATATTAAGCAGCAAAACATTCTCATCAATGATAATAAGAAATGTTTCTTGAACATCAAATCAGTATATCAGAATGCATTCTGAAGGATCATATGACACTAAAGACTGTAATGAGTGCTAAAAATTCATTTATGTTTTTGCTCTAATAAGGTGTTGATTAAAGAAAAAATGTCCCCATTCTCACTTACATTGAGTCTCAATGTAACTTCTCTTTTTTTATCTTTTCAAAAAACAAGAGACGAGTTGAAATTGAGCTTAATTTGCATTGAACCTGAAATATTCTTTTAATACACAATATGAAAAGAAAAAAAATTAAGTATTTTGGTTCATGCTGCTGTTTTGAACCTCCACTGCACTGGCGCTCTAAAAAGGAAAAGACATTTGTCACCTATGCAAAATGGCCTTAGTGGCCACACTGAAGAAAAAGTTACAGCACATTACAAGCACTTAGCGCAGTGATATCAAGGTTCACCTCTGATTTCCAATCTTAGGCCAGGAAGGGGGTGGGGAGAGGGTCATTAAAACGCCATTACAAGCCCATATTTCATATTCCAGCCTCGCCTATGTTTCAAGGTGTTAAAAGCTCAATGTATATTCCACTATATTTAAGCACCGAGAACAGCAAAGCCGTACAGACACCTCACCGGCAGCCATTGACCTTGGCCTATCCAGCCTTCATTAGCTTTTAGACACTTATCACTCATAGCTGGTTTTGTCCTCGTTGCCACACTTCCTCCTTCACTTCACTTAGGCCGGCAAATAATGGCTGGAAACCATTTATCTGACATTTCCAACAAGTGCGTGACATTAACGAATTATCTGCTTTTCTCCAAGTATGGCCAAGGTACTCTCCGAAGAATTCCCCCGCTCCTGGGTCAGCCTTTTAGAACTGCCTTTCTTCATTAGTGCCATTTTCTTTCCGCCGTCTTTAAATATTCATTCTGTTTTTTCGCAGACGCTGATTTCAGTTTATGAGCACTACTGGGCGTAAGCTCTTTTTTTCCCAAACACATATTTATTTAGTTATGATTTTTTAATGCTCTCTCTTCTACTTTATAACCATAATCCTCAGGAAAACATTGATCTGAGTTGCAAATGAATCTAATTATGGCTTTCCATTCTCTGCGTGAGATATTGACTTCTGGTTAACGGTGTTCCTCTTGTAGCGCAGTGATCCGCAAGAAAGTCAAACTGTTGCCATTAAAAGTATAATCTGTATCAGATTAAATGCAAAGAATTGCACATCTAATATGCTTAACAGATTTTTAACAGAATGTACAATTGTTTTATCCATGCTTAACCATGGTATGATCATAAAAATTCTGTATTCAGAGAGTAGGAACAAGTAATGTGCTTTTGTTCAGTCTTTATCTATCAGGATTCCGTATCAAAGGCCCAGACAGTGATGTACCATTAGGAAGATAATTCAAGCAAGAAAAAAAATCATTGCTTTTAACACAAAAAACACCCTTGTTTCGTCTCCACTGGTGAGAATATGGTCTAAGCGTCCTTTGATGCAAAGCTCTGACTTTCAACCATTTCCAACGAAGTCGATTTTAAATATTCCATTGCATCGCATGTCGTCGATCTCTATGTAAAATGGTCATGATTATTTTATTTTGTAACATTAATGGAAGAACATGGGCGGGTGGGGGGGAGCTCGTGCATTTGCAATTCATATTCCCTTGCATGATTACATTAAGAGAGTGTTCTGTCATATTTGATTAATGTATCTTGTTTTCTAGTGGCCACACTGAAGAAAAAGTTACAGCACATTACAAGCACTTAGCGCAGTGATATCAAGGTTCACCTCTGATTTCCAATCTTAGGCCAGGAAGGGGGTGGGGAGAGGGTCATTAAAACGCCATTACAAGCCCATATTTCATATTCCAGCCTCGCCTATGTTTCAAGGTGTTAAAAGCTCAATGTATATTCCACTATATTTAAGCACCGAGAACAGCAAAGCCGTACAGACACCTCACCGGCAGCCATTGACCTTGGCCTATCCAGCCTTCATTAGCTTTTAGACACTTATCACTCATAACTGGGTTTGTCCTCGTTGCCACACTTCCTCCTTCACTTCACTTAGGCCGGCAAATAATGGCTGGAATCCATTTATCTGCCATTTCCAACAAGTGCGTGACATTAACGAATTATCTGCTTTTCTCCAAGTATGGCCAAGGTACTCTCCGAAGAATTCCCCCGCTCCTGGGTCAGCCTTTTAGAACTGCCTTTCTTCATTAGTGCCATTTTCTTTCCGCCGTCTTTAAATATTCATTCTGTTTTTTCGCAGACGCTGATTTCAGTTTATGAGCACTACTGGGCGTAAGCTCTTTTTTTCCCAAACACATATTTATTTAGTTATGATTTTTTAATGCTCTCTCTTCTACTTTATAACCATAATCCTCAGGAAAACATTGATCTGAGTTGCAAATGAATCTAATTATGGCTTTCCATTCTCTGCGTGAGATATTGACTTCTGGTTAACGGTGTTCCTCTTGTAGCGCAGTGATCCGCAAGAAAGTCAAACTGTTGCCATTAAAAGTATAATCTGTATCAGATTAAATGCAAAGAATTGCACATCTAATATGCTTAACAGATTTTTAACAGAATGTACAATTGTTTTATCCATGCTTAACCATGGTATGATCATAAAAATTCTGTATTCAGAGAGTAGGAACAAGTAATGTGCTTTTGTTCAGTCTTTATCTATCAGGATTCCGTATCAAAGGCCCAGACAGTGATGTACCATTAGGAAGATAATTCAAGCAAGAAAAAAAATCATTGCTTTTAACACAAAAAACACCCTTGTTTCGTCTCCACTGGTGAGAATATGGTCTAAGCGTCCTTTGATGCAAAGCTCTGACTTTCAACCATTTCCAACGAAGTCGATTTTAAATATTCCATTGCATCGCATGTCGTCGATCTCTATGTAAAATGGTCATGATTATTTTATTTTGTAACATTAATGGAAGAACATGGGCGGGTGGGGGGGAGCTCGTGCATTTGCAATTCATATTCCCTTGCATGATTACATTAAGAGAGTGTTCTGTCATATTTGATTAATGTATCTTGTTTTCCTTAAAACCAGATTAAAATATGAAAACTGACAGAAACGAGGCCATTACAAAGAATTATCAATTTTTAATAATCTACTCAAGAGAGGAAAAATGAAGTGCCGTACACAAAGGAGCTGCTTAGAAATTCAGTAATCAGGATTTTGGTACATTCGTAATCAGTGTTATGTGGCAGATGGGGACTAGGCGTCTGTGTTTTAAGGGTCTTAGCTGGAACACAGACACAATTAACATGAAAGGTTCCCGCGCTAAGTGTGTTCATGTGTCAAAGCGAGAATGAAAAGTGTTATTGACTGTGTAAAAGCGCCAGCAGAGAATTTCATATTTCCATATGTACATAGCAGAGGCTGACAAGAATGGACTTTATTATATTAAAGGGACAGTTTACCAAAATTAGGAAAATTTTAGTCATCATTTATTCACGCTCATGTTGTTACAAACTTGTAAGACTTTCTTTCTTCTAGAGAAAGAAAAACAAAAAGAAAGTGTACTGGTCACTCTTTTCCACGGAGACTGAGAATTTTAAGCTTCAAAAACATGTAAAAGTACCATTAAAAAGTGCTGTAAAAGTAAAACGTAGTCAAAACGTTTTCTAAAGATATTAGCTTTGGGTGAGGAACAGGCCAAAAGTTCAATTTAAATTACATATAATCTTACCTTCCAGTGAGATACTGACATTTGTAACTGAATCATTGAGTCATAATCACTCGAATCAGTCTGATATAAGAATGAATCATTTAAACACTGAACAAGATCAGATTCAAAAGAATGATTCAAAATGGACATCATAAACATGCCAACAATGATTTATATCACACAAACCTATCATATGAATGGAATATAATGCTTAAATCATATGGACAGCTGTCATGATGCATTCATAGTATGTTTGTAAAAAATATTTCCATGAAAGTCTCATTATTCATTTTAAACATGGAAAAGAGCAACGAGTCCAATTCTTTAAAATCTATCCTTTTGTGTTTCACACAAGAAATAAGCTCATTTGTTTTAGGAAATATCTGAAAGCAAATCATGACGGTTTACATTTTATTGGTGAACTATTCCTTCAATTTTTACTAATTATCCCAGAATAAAACTATCCTACTGACTAATATCGCTGTCCAATCTTTACATTGGCAGAAACTAATAGCTTTGCATGTCGCCATGATATACTAATAGTGTACACCGTTAACACTATTGAAATAAGAGTGGTATATTCATAGGACACGGAATAGAGCTGCCATAGAAAATGTTTAACCTTGTGAAAATGAAGAGGGGGGAAAATGTACCTCTTTTGAACCATCAAAGTTAATGGCTATATTTGGAACAAAGAGTGTGTGTATGGGTATAAACTAAGATTTCAATTCCAGTATCAGCTATTTAGCATGACCGTGGGTGACTGTGAATTAAAAAGGTGGTCCTTTATGTGCGACCCCTCTGCTCAAAAGGGTACATCCATAACTTATGTAGACAGCCCGGCCATTAGCCACCAGAGCTGGGCCACCTTTACATAATACACTCTATACTAATCACTGACCACCCCAGTCACACAGCTAATAGATCACACAGAGCCCAGAACATATATTTTAGGATAAACGTATATCATCCTCCTTTAAATAAAATCACCAGTTATATGATTGCAAATGAGAAGACTGTATGATATAAAAAGTGAAGAGAAATATTATGCTCACATTTTCAATTCTGATGTAGCAGAACAACAGCATTAAAAGGGAAAGTTAAGCTAAAAATTAGCATTTTGTCATTATTGTCACCATTATTATTATTTAACTAATGCATTTAAAATGTGGCAGAAATGCATAAGTTCTTATTTTACATTGCATGTGACATCCATTGCAGTGGAATAAAAAGATATGACCTCATGTTGAGAATATGACAGCCGCCATTCATTCCCTTTTGATGTCCTTATTTCACATTGACACTGAGAATGTAAATATGTTGACAAAATGCCTCTCAGCAGTGCTGAGGCAGTCTCTTTTACTATTGGACAACAAGCGGGAATGACAATGTGTGATTTTGTGAATAGAAACCATATGGGTTATAAATGTACACAAAGGCTTTTTCCAAAACTGAAGCAGAATCAGTTGTTTCAACTGAGATGGTGTGAAACACAGAGCCGTTGAGGTTTGGATGGAGCCAGCGGTAGGACTGCACACACTGAACTGTTTAAAATTCTGTAATGTGCTTGTGTGCGCTAAAGAGCGTTTGGTTCACATAAAGGCTGCATGTGCTTATAGGATGCACTGACGCTATATACAACAACATGTGATGACATTACAGACATGTGGACAAATGAGAATGTTTTAGTTATGTTGACCTTTTGAAAGTGCCCTCTAAGATTCTGTTACTTGAGCGATTGTGCAAGCTGTTTTTTTCACTCAATAATCACTGACGAAGCGTTCAAACCACTCATTAGTTTCACCTCATCCCCAATCACATCCACTAGACACCACAACATCTCTCAAGACACCAAACCTGGCAATATTACAAACCATTTTAGAGACTGCATGGGAGAGATTCTCATTAAGCACTAAATGGACACATTCTCACAATGAGGCAGCTTGTGGAAATTGGAAAATATTACTATGAAGCCAGTAGATCATTTTATTTAGCATTTCTGTCTTGCTTTGCAGTAAAAAATAACCAAATACTTAAAAGGTTTTATACTTAAAAACAAAACAGAAAGTTAACAAAAATAATCTAATATATAAACTCTGCTTTATTATTTTACTGTTTGTTGTCATGTTTTTAATAGTAATCAAAAAAAAATTCTGATTAAGAAAATTATTTTTGCTTATGGAAATACCATTTTCCCTCCAGAAATGCACATAGACAAAACTGACCATATCCTCCCCCCTCAACTCCCCTTACTTTTTTTTTTTTTTAAATTCCAGACCACTGTGTTGTTTCTATAGGCTAAATGCTTTAAAAGGTATAGAAGTCCCTTGAAATGAGAGCAGGAGGATAATTGAACAGCTTAAAAACAGGAATCTAATTGTGCGGGCCCCTCTGGGGGCCAATATTGAACTACCTTATAATAGGCCTGAGATATTCTCTTCATGATTTATTGCCAAATCCCTATATTTTTCAATACATTATAGTTTCTAAATTGTGTTTAAATTGAGTGTGGAGGGGCTCAGGCCATTAGGAGATGCAGAAATGAAGATCATATTTAAATATTCATGCACCCTTTACCTTATTACTGAATCTGAACACTAACAAAATCAATATTAAGTGCAGTTTGACATAAATTTATTTATGAATTTCGACTTTCTAAGTAGTGTATTTTTTCACTCAAAAATTGCCAGTATAATGTAGTAATGATATCAAAACAGAGTGTCAGGGTGCATTAGACGGCCAGGCTCATGAAGCGCCACATAAAAACTCCGGAGTATTCATGTAAAATTGCTTACTGGGCACAACTGTCCCGTTTTACAAACATCACTCATTTTACTGCCCCGTATCACACGCTGCTGCTTCGCTGGATGTGAAACTGAGGGAAAGATACAGTTGTCTTGTTTGCTCAAACAATAAGCTCGTGTTAAGCCCGATTGTATTAGAGCCTTAATGCGATGCAACGTAACAACCGATGAAAACGGATGCCCTTCCATTGCTTCACCTGTCCTTATAACTCACCTTCCTTTGCTCTCAGCCAGCGTTCTCATCTACATAGCAATACCATTAATTAAAATGAACCTGGAGAGGGGGGGGGGGGCGCTCACAAAAGCAAATCGCGCAATTGCTTTTACTTGCTTATGTTCTAAGATTTTATTTGTGAGCGCTTACTCTGAGAGAATAAATAACACATCAATGATGCATGGATGGCAACAAATGTAGACGCTTAGGCTACATTGGATTTTTGTATCTTTTTTTTGGTCCTTAACATTGAGTATTGAACATTACACGGGCCTTTACTGGGCTGATGCCATGTCTCTGGATACAAAGATGATGTTGTTGAAGCTCAGCATCAATCCAGAGAAAGGCAGCGAAGCCATACATCTCCGAGTTTAAAATCATCTAAACAGATTCAAAGAGTTTGATTCTGTTTGAGACCGTCTATAAGCATCTCTTATAAAATCTTTAAGCATTGGGAACGCATGGAGTAAACGAGGAAACCTTTGAATGAGCTTATTTTCAAAACAGACAGAACTATACGTGTATGAAAAAAGGCAGTTATTCAACGCCTAATGTGATTCTTGCGGGTCTTTTAGAGTTTAATACAGTTTTTCCCCTCACAGAATCTTTGTACTCCTTTTGGTAATTTCAAAGCCATTTCTAAACAAATACTAAGCTAATAACTACAAATGAGTTCACTGCAAATGTGCTTAGCTCTGGTTACAGACTGCCACTTCCGACAGCTTGTCAAGAATCACAGCTTTCACTGGGCCTGCTTCTGTCCTCTTGTGTACAGTAATGTTGAGGTCAGGACTGTGATGTGAACAGCCTTGTCAGCTGAGACACTAACTCACAAGGTGAGGTGGACGAAGACCGAGACAGGTCATAGACACTCAAGATCCAACTAGAGATCAAGACGCACAATAAAAACAAACTGTATCCACTCCGGTCCACTCAGCTCAGGTCCAAGTTACTTTAGCTGACCTTATAAAATGACCTCACTATGATAGGCACATACACAGAACTGATGATGCAGGTATATATATATATATAAAAAAAGGATTTAAAGGATTATTGAATATCATATCATGGAAAAATCAGGTAGAATATTTGTTTTCTACACAAATTTATAAAATACGATAAAACAAATGTTTGCATTGTGTTGACATCACATTCATAATGTATGCACAAGTCTCATTAAAATTTTTATAAAAATTACAAATTATACAGTAACAACAATATTTCCATCCAAAAATGTTGCCTAAAATAGGCTTCATTTTCTGAGTAAAATATCATTTTTATTAGATTCACCCTGCAATACACAATATTGAGGCAATATGGCTGTCATTTTCAATATATTTTGCTTTATCAAATCATCTCAGTATTGCATGAATAATAAACATTACAGGCTAAATCACAAAAAAAAAAAAAAAAATGGGGGTCATATTTTATACCAAACTCAAAAGAAAAAAGTTCGCACTCTGTTGCATTTTATTTTTGGGGGGAGATCTTATCACATTTCCCGCCTCAAAAAAGCATTTTGATTCTTTTAATTCTATTTTTTATTACAACAAACAATCTGGTAATGATTTTTGGTCAATTTTCTTTCTTTCTTTTTTTTTTAAATGTCAAATTTTTTTGAAAATTACCAAAAATATTACAAATGGAAAAAATACCATCCCAAATTGTTGCTAATGTTGCTAAAAATAGGCTTCTCATAAATTATAACATTTTTTGTAAAATATATCTTGGACATTTCTTGATCCTTTCCACGAGATTCACCCTGTAATACACATTTGTTTCACAGAATACTAAGATGTGACTGTCGTGTTCATAAACTTTTTTTAAAAATAAACTTTTTTTAAAAATCCAACAGTATGGCGTCTTCTTTCCATTCCACCCAGTTAGTTTGTCTTTTTGTTTATTTTCTCATGAATACAAAAATTCCATAAAAGGTGCGCAAACCAGATGAAATAGTGATATCATAAAGCTAAAGCCATTATAGAAAGATTAGCCACCCCATTCTGAAATATCAAGATAGACCCAGCTCTCTTTTCATCATGCTGCTGCTTCCCCCCCCCCCCCCTCATTGCTTTATACACATTAGAGAGAGGAGCCATATGTCATTACTGTAATACAAGATAAAAGTCAAAAGTTGGACTCTTTAAAGCTGCTTGCTAGGATTAGCAATAAAGAACTGTATATAAGTCTCAGAAGAGCATAGCAAGCAGAAACCAGGCCTCTAAACATCAGTCAATTTATATTAGAATTTCCATACATGCATTTGCTTGTTACTGTCAATATGCAAAAATGGTGCTAACCGACAAATAAAGCATAATGTACTCAAGCTAGCGCATCAATAACTGCATCTGAGCTTTAAAAGAAAATGCAAAAAGGGGAGAGGGCACAAAGATGGCTCATATGAAATATATATCGCATTAAACACGAAAACGTCAGAAAAATAAAGCTGGCTCTTCGCTCGCACGACAGACCCTCCATTCATCTTAGTGGAGACTGTAGCTCAACAGGAAATAAATAGCATCCTGTCAGCTCCCGTATTTCATTGAGTTACACAGTCAGGTTTTCGTGTTATGGACGACTCTCATAGCAGAGACCTCCTAGAAGAAGCATAAGTGTAAGAGGCCTGTGAGAGAGACAGAGAGAGAGAGTGTGTTATGAAAAATGGAGTCAGAGGCTACAAGAACAGAGCAGTTCAAGCTCATAGTGGAAGATCAATGAAATCAGATTGCAAGCAAACAAAAACTAGCGAAAAGTGACAGTGTCTGCCTTTATCATGATTTCAAATGGTCATATATAATGCATGAAATGAAAGCAGGCAAGGTAGACAGATGTGGCGTGTTAACAGCAAGGGAGCGGCTAGAACTGAAAGATCATTGAGCGCCATCCTGGACATGAACTACTGGAAAACAGAGGTCAGCTAAGTTGAAGGTGTGATGCCAGAGGAACTGTTAGCTGTGTGTATGGTGCTGTGATTGGCAAGAATAACAACATGATATTATACCACTAGAATATCAAATATCACTAGGAGCGCCCTCAAAATCTCATCCTACAGGCAAACTAAGAAGAGGTACCACATCCCACTTGAATGAATGATGAATTTAAATAAATCAAAAGTCACAGTAAAGTCATTCATAATGTTAGAAACGATATCTACTTTAAAATAAATGCTGCTCGTTTCAGTTTTCTATTCCTCAAAGAATCCCGAAAAACAATCACTGTTTCCATAATCATTCTAAGCATATTAGAATGGCATCTGAAGGATCATGAGACACTGAAGAATGAAGTAATTCTGAAAGCAGAAAATTCAGCTTCATCATCACAGAAATAAATTATATTATTTTAATTATATTAAAATTACTTTATATTAAATCATATTATTTTACATTTTATATATTATATACATTATATAAATAAATTACATGAAATAAAACAGTTATTCTAAATTGTAATAATATTTCATAATATATTATTATTATTATTATTATTATTGATCAAATAAATGCAGTATTGGTGAACACAAGAGACCTAAAAAATTGTTTATATACATATAAAATACTGTATATATATATATATATATATATATATATATATATATATACACACACATAAACAATTATCACTGTTGTTTCTCCAAACCTAGGGCTTTTTTTTTTTAATTGAAAATGAGTTCATATAAAAAAATTAATAAATAAAAAAAGTAGTAAACAGAATTTCATTTTAAAATTTTTATTTAAAATTTGTGTTTAATTTAGTCAATAAAGTTTTGGTTACATTTGGGTTACATTTACCAAATTACACAATATTAACATTTCATTTGGTTTTCTAAGAATTGGTCAAAAATCATGACAGCAATAATGGATATTCTATAGACAGTTGTAGCTTTTAAAACCAAATCTACAAACAGTCTTTGAAAAAAAAAAAAGCTTGCTCATTGGGGGTTGTTAAGCAATATCTATCTATTTGTAATAAAACGAAATGCTTCCACTAGCAGAATAAATTAACAGTGGATGTTAAAAGTGCATTTATACAGTAGTACAATGGCTTTTTCAAAGAATATGTATATAATCGATAACTAAAATCCATTTATTTTGCACCCATGAGCAATAAAGTTTTCCTTTGGGTTTATAAGTCAACGTATAACATCCCTTGTCATATGAGATCCCAAACCTAGTTCATCTATGACATATGTCCCTCTAGTACAGATATTCAGCATGCAGCGGTTGCCACGTGTCTGATGTTGGTGAACTCAAAAGCTTTTTCCGGCATTTGCTCCCGCAGGTCTGACATTCAAGATCTCTCAATTATGTATGAACAGCAAGCAATATCCTTTACCGTCATGCCCACACAACATATTTCATCTTCCTGGGCACAGATGCCCTATCAAATTCTCCACGTAATTATGATGACTTATTAAAAATGAGCCCAAACACATTATTAGTAAGACTGCAGTTAGTCTCAGTGGCCAAAATTATTTCAAACCGCTTCTATTTTTAAGCTGTGCACAATAGATGAGGCTTCACTGGAAGCCCACGGCAACAGGTAAAATCCTGAGAGATTTCAGGCAGCACAAACATCTGTCAATGTGTCAACGTCTCTGAAAGGTCGAGAAACGAGGCAAAGTGGCTAGATTACAGCAGATATTGCTTGGGAGAAATTCCGTTTTTTTTCCTGTGATATGAAGTGATATATTTCATGTCCTTTTTCAAGCAAACCATCGGGCTCTGGCGTGACTTACTGAAACTCACTGAAAATGTCATTTTATTTATTGGTTGTATAAAAGGCCTTTTTGTGGCTGTTGGAAAGGGATAGTTCACCCAAAAATGAAAATTAGCCCATGATTTACTCACCCTCAGGGCATCCTAGGCATATCTGACACTCCTCTTTCAGACGAACACAATTTCAGTTATATTTAAAATTGTCCTGGCTCTTCCAAGCTGTATGGCAGTGAATGGTGCCCCCGTTTTTGAAGCCTAAAAAACCATCCATCCATCATAAAACTACTCCACACGGTTCCGGGGTGTTAATAAAGGCTTTCTGAAGCGAAACGATGCGTTAGTGTAAGAAAAATATTGATTTTTAAAAATGTGTAAACTGTAATCTCCAGCTTCCGGTCGCTCAAGCAGGCGCGTTCACGACAAGGCGTTCGAGCGTATGACGTAGGCATAGGGAAGTCCACAAGTCAAGTCAAGTCACCTTTATTTATATAGCGCTTTTAACAATACAGATTGTGTCTGTACCACACCACACCACAACTATAATGATATTGACAGAGAAATAACTTTTTTTGCCACATTATTTTTTTCAGCTTATACACAAGTTAACACAAGAATTAATGTAAGTGCTTTTATTTTTAAAAATCACATTTAAAAAAAAAAAATCACATTTATGCTTTTACAAGCTCCAAAAATAGGCCCCATTCACGTCCACTGTAAGTGCCTCACCATAACCTTGATTATGCTTTTTAGAAATGAGTCAAAATTGTGTTAATCAACATTATGCCACAAATTCTATTAATTGGCCTATTAATTAACTTGAACCTGGAATATTCCTTCAATATTAATTTTAAACCTAAAACTGTAAATCATTTCTAGACATCCTGCTCCTCAAAGCTCTTGTGATGAAGATTTCAGAAAGACCTGCATTCCTGCAAGCTGTAGAGGATGCAAAATATTGCATTATTTAGATCAGAGGTGCCGGTTGAATTAATGGTAAAACTTTAAGTGGCATACCAAGCATACTTCAAATGATTAGCATGCCAAATATGAATCAGGAATGGAGGACCTCCTCTTTGACATGGCTGCCCTGCTCTTGTCATTACTGGGCACACCGTAACCTATAAGCAATAACTTTTCATCCACTGTAATAGCTACATAATTCAACAGATGCAGTAGAATGACCTCCAGGTAAACTTATATTTACTTTGCAGCTGTTAATGACTAAAGCTTTGATTAGCTCCTCTCTTAGAGGATGAGGATCCCAGACCGCATTCTTTGTTTTGTTCTGGAGTCAAAGGAGAGCTTCATATCCACTAATGCAAGAATTTAAAAAAAAAAATTAGACAATCTTCTAATTAAGATGGGCCATTTAACTACCAAAGTGAAGCAATTTATTGAAGTATAAATAGTACATTCAAAATCACTGTATTTCACTGGTTTCTCTCTTCTCTGTCCTCTAGCTTGTTTAAAATCTTTGTCAGGCTTTTTACAAGGGTTCTGTATTTGGTGCATTAGAACAGAAATGTGCAGTAACATTGAAATGCATATGTGAATAAAGTTAGAATGTAGAAAATTAATGGGCTGTTTTGCCTTAGGGCAAAATGAAGGACGGACCCCCCCATGAGTTCATTTTTCACGGCTTTGGTTATGCTTCCAACACTCTAATTGAATTTCAATGTACATTTTAAAAAGTCTTTATTAAAGTAACTCTTGATGTAAATCGTACCTGATGTGCTGTACTGTGAGACTGTCGCCCATTAAAGTACATTCATGACATGCTCCTTCTGGTTTTATCTCGTCTGTGTCATTATAATTTTCGCTCATGACCAAAATATTACACTGCGAAGTAGGAAGAGCAATTATGAATTTAAAAAAAAAAGTTCTAATATTTAAAACCAATACCTGACATTAGGTCCAAACAGTCAACACTGAAAATCTGGGAAACTAAGTTAAACCTGTAAATACACAGAAAGTTTATTTTTAAAATTTAAAACAAATAAAATGTTATAGCTTACAATAAATATGAAATATTCACAAACACATATACATATATATATATATATATATATAATATATTTATTTTAGATATTTTATGCAAAATTAATAAATGTAACATGATTTTAAAAAATCAATTTTAATGTAATAAATACCATCTAGACAGCAAATCACTCAATATTTACAATATATCTCACTGTTTTCACTTAGTGCTTTCACTAGTATCCAAACTCTTCAGGCACTGATCTGTCTAAAGAAACAAAATTTTCTGTTTGCTCTGAAGCTCAGCTCCTGGGGCCACAGGACCCTTTGGGTGGCTGTCAGACAGCACGTCCACACGGCATCACACAGACTCATCTCATGTCAGAGAGGGGCATCTCCAGCCATTAGAATTTATCAGCACATACTGTCCCCTGGAACATCATGCCCATCCCCCAAAAGCCCACAAAACAACCAGCCTGCCTCTTGGTCACAATGCCACATCTATTCAAATCAGCCCTTCATACACAAGACTGCAGCGGAAATTGGTCTTTTGTCACTCAAGATTAACAATCTCTTCCCAAATCCCCACGGAAAATTCCAAAGTCCCAATCACTGATGGCTCACTGACTCTCCATGACGCAAATGTGCCTCACGTCCAGGATGCTGAGTGTACTTTTAAATAGAAGTGTTTTAATAAAATCTATAGTCACTGTTTCCACTAAACTCCAGAAGGTAGTCAAAACAGGATGACCGTTCGGATAGGTTCAAGAGTTTCATCAGCTTGAGCTCAAAAATAGACCCTCAAACGCATCGTTATCGGGGTTTGTATATACACACTGAAAGTGAGACAGAATCCTCCAGATGAAGTTAGCAGGGAGACGCCTGACCCGCTATTTCCTTTGTTGTTTGGTCAGGAAAGGGAAGGTTATTGTAAACCGACTCGAGAGTAAATAATCCCTCCGTTTCCATAGCAAAGTCATAAACAGACTGCAGAAACAAAGAACGAAAAAAAACAATAAATCTAATGATGGTCAATTTTTGTTTAGTTTCCAAAGTTTTTTCGAGGGAAATTCTATTTCAAAACAAAGAGGCACCTAAATATTTCCATGGAGAAGGGGAAATCAGATGTTTCAGAGATTTCTGTGCTTCTTTTTTTATTTCTTCAAGTGAATAGCTCGTGTCTTTTTCCTGGTAGGCCTGGCCTGTGTTGTGACACGTACATGGATACTGTTTTGTTATTCTGTCAAGAAACTTCCAGTATAACAAAACCTGTTTTTAGGGCTCTGTAACAAGGAAGTTTCAAAGTTCAATATGTTTGAAACTATCACTTAGCCCACACTCAAAATGCGAGTGCCATTCAGAGCATTTCGATTGTGATCTACAGGACAAGGGTTGAAGCAACATGTTGAAATTGTGAACTTCAGACGAACTACATTTAAACAGTAACACAGACAAAAAGTAACTCATCCTAGACCTGATGGCCAAAAATAGCATACTAAATAAATAAAAGTCATTTGAGGGTTGATTTCACATCAAAACATTGATGTGTTTGTTTGAGCCTGACACATGAAGCAAGTTAAACAAAATCAGAGTTACAGACTTGGTTTCGTGTTGACAAAACCAAACAAATCCAACCTCGTTTTGATTGGTTCAGTGGTCTCACATTGATCAGAGTAAAAATGTGATGTTTACTAAAACAAAAATTCTAGTTTATTATATTAAATGTTATATTTGTACTCATTTAAATTAAAAGCTTAATATTAATTACCAAATTGTAATTGCAGGTAATGCATTATATGTTTAGAAACTAAGATTTGTAGACTTCATATTTTTAAACTTTTCATATGCTTTAAAAAACCATAACACTTAAAAATCCCAAAAAAACACAAAGAAATAGTACAATTTAATATGCAATTTAAAATATATTTAAAATAATTTAAAATACATTTAATTATATATTTAAAATAATCAAACAAATAAACACTCATTACCGTTCACAGGTTTGAAGTCTGTAATTTTTTTCTCTTATGCTCACCTAGGCTGCATTTATTTCATTAAAATACAGTAAAAAAAAGAATATTGTGAAATATTATTACAACTTAAAATAACCCTTTTCTATTTTAAAATATTTTAAAATATAATTTATCCCTGTGATGACAAAGCTACATTCCAGACTTTAGTGTCACATGACCCTTCAGAAATCATTCTAATATGTTGATTTGACGCTCCACAAACATTTCTTCTTATCAATTTTGAAAACATCTCGGGTTACTTGCTTAACCCATGTTCTCTGAATAGTGAATGAGACGCTGTGTAGCAATGACACAATGGGAACGCCCCTTGGGTGTGCCGATTGTCTTAAGGCAATATGGAATCACGCCAATTCATTTGCTGATGGCGCGGATGCCACCTCGACGTCACCCACTAATACTAGCGAATACACCACCCGCTCCTCGGATTTCCTGCCGAAGAAGTCCTGTCGGCAGAGCAAGGAGCTTGGCAGCAAATGCAGCATCTCGTTCCCTATTCAGAGAACATTGGTTACGTGAGTAACCAGAGACTCTCTTTCATAGGTTCAGCCAATGCTGCGTAGCTATGACACAATGGGAACGATATACTACACTCGCCAAGCTAAGCGCTGCTATATCTGGCCTGATAAAAAATAGACCAGTCTAACCTCAAATAGCTGGTTCAAGTAGAAAGAATCTGGGAACCAGGAGCCACATCTAAATTCAAGCTATAAAACCTGATTAAAGTGTGGGGAAAGGACCATCCTGCCGCCACACAGATATCCTACAGGGGAACTCCTCTGAAAAGAGCTTGAGAGGAAGCAACACTCCTGGTAGAATGAGCTCAAATACCTAGCGGTGAAGAGAGACCTTGCACCTCATACGCAAGTGAGATATCCCTTACCCAATGAGAAATCCTATGTTTTGATGAGGGCAAACCCTCTGTGGCCAGCAACTGGGAGGACTAGCGCCATTGGCTAGAGCGGTTCACATAGAGCTTCAAAGCTTGAACAAGGCAGAGCAGGTGAAGCCTCTCGTCCTCAAGAGAAGCAAAATGAGGAGGACCGAAGGAGTGAAGCATGACCACTTGGGAGCGAAATTACATGAACAAGACCTTGTGGACATGACCAGGTCTGGGCCGTAAGAATACCTTAATAAGGCCTGGAGCAAACTCTATGCATTGCTCACTAACAGAGAGACCCTGAAAATCCCTTACGTGTTTGATAGAAGCCAACTCCAACAGGAGCGTCACATTAAGGGTCAGAATCCATTCGGCACCTGACTCCAAAGGTTCAAATGACGACTCCAATAAGCCCTCCAGGACGATAGATAAGCCCCAGGAAGGAACACTGACAGGGCACGCCGGGCCTCAAATGCCTAACCACATGCATAAATGAAGCAACCAAATGATGTCTACCTAGGGGGACTTTGTCCGCATACCTGCGAGCAGCGATAGCCGCAACAAACTCTCAAGGTGGTAGCAGCCACTCCAGCCACAAACTTCTCCTGCAGAAACTCCCGCATTGAACCAATCGGGCAGCTGACTGGGTCCACTGCATGAGCCGAACACTATGACTTAAAAACCTTCCAACTGAAAGCCTCCTAGTAGAAGGAGCCCTAGCATTATCAACATACCTGAGCGCCCATAGCCTCCAAATCTCGGGCCAAGGGTGCCAGATCCTGCCCTGGAGTTTAGACAGCAGGTCTTTCCTGATTGGAATCTCCCATGGGGTGTGCTCTAGAAGGGAGACAAGCTCCGTGAACTACGTCTGGGATGGCGGGTGATATAGGGAGACCCAAAAGGGGCATTGATTCAGAGCCCCGGCTCTCAGCAAAAGAAACCTGTCCTGAGCCCAAAGGAGGAGGTGGAGCGCATGACAGTCCAGGGTGCACGACCGTGAGCATCCTTGGCGGTTTATGTGAGACACTACTGCCATGTTGTCCATTCTGACAATCACATGACAACCCGTCAGAACTGGGAGGAAATGCACCAGGGCCAGGAAGAGCAGGACTCGCAGATCTAGGCTTTTTATGTTCCATGAGAGAAACTCTCCCGTCCAGACACCACAAGCCAGTCTGCCCTTGAAGACCGCGCCTCAACCAGTTAGGGATGCGTCTGTCATAATCACTTGGTGACAGCAAACAGCACCCATCTTGACCCCCTGCTGAAGAAAGGGAGGGCCCCACCTTGTCGAGAGGGCGTGAAAGCAACTGCATGACACTCTTAGTAGGCGGAGGGCCGGCCACGAGGGACAAACTCCTTTGGACTTCATCCACCACAGAAATGGCCTCATATGAAGCAACCCCATGCATGGGCAGCACAGGAGAGGCCACTGCCAAGAGACCCAAGAGTCTGGGACATGTGCTCTCCGAATGGCATAGCTTGAATTGGGTCAAACACGTTTTGATACCGGTAATCCAAGCAAGAGCCAAAAGGGCCAATGAATTGGCATGATTCCATATGGGCTTCAGATAATCGGCACACCCAAGGGGCATTCCCATTGCATCATAGCTATGCAGCCTTGAGTAAACCTATGAAGGAGAACTGTTAAACTGTCGCTTAAATTTTGTGAAAACCGTGACACATTTTTTCAGGTTCAAAAGAAAAGCATTTATTTGAAACATACCATTTTGGGGGGGTTACTGTTACTTTTGATCAATTTAATGTGTCCATGCTTAATAAAAGTATTAATTTCTTTACAAAGATAAATCTTACTGTCCCCAAACTTTTGAACGGTAGAACGGTTGAATAATTGTGTTTGGTGATGCTAATCACACACTCCACCTTTAACCTCTTTTCCAGGAAGATATGGCCAGTAAAACATAGTAAGACTGTCTTATCACGCTAATACATGAGCAAACAGAAGAGTCTTTACCGTGTGTCGTATGCGAGGCGCTGTACAGCTTGCGTGGCTTTTGGTAGCTCAGAGACATGATTATTCAAAGGTAATATTTTATCTTAGCAGTTTGCAGAGCTTTGTTTGCCATTCTTTCATGCAGGGGATAAAAGAGCAGCCTTGGCATGCTGGCTCTGATTATGATCTAATTGTTAACATTCAGTGTGCCTTATTATCAATCTGGTGCCTTACAATGAGCAGTTAGAGCTTTGTTAGTGTTGGCAGAAGGTTCTGAGAGAGCGATTCTGCTACCGGTGGTGCATTACAGAAGTACTAGTTAGCACTAAGGTGGCATGAGAGGAGCCCCTGCCACCAACGACAACAACAACAAACAAAAAGGAATTCATGGCAAGCATTTATTATCTGGTTTAATTGCTCATCATCTGGAGGATCTGACAGTTGTGGTTAATGAGAGAGAGAGGAGAGGCGCAGGCTGTTGGCAGAGGGCTTCACGACAAAGAGGATGCTAGGAGAAGGGGAGGGAGAGTGGGGAAGTTTGACACCCAGATCTGGAGCAACTCATTCCAGTCGAACAGAAGCAGTGGATGTAAGCAAAATAATTTTCTAATCAAAATATCAGTCAGAAAAAGCCTTCGCTTTAGTTCAGCTGAGTTCTTTGTAAGTCTGATTAACCTGGATGTCATTAACACACAATCACAAAGAGGAATCAGGCCTTGTGTGTACTCAGATGGCGAACACACACAGGATATCACAAAAACTGAACCCCTTCCTAAAGATCTCATCTGGTCTACAGGCCTGGACACCGTTTAAAAAAATGGGACCTCCCAGACACTGCAACATCACGCACGTGCAAAACAAGTTCAAACTGACAATCGCCAGAACAAGGCCTCTGTGTGCTATAATGCTTCACCTACTGCAAACATGGACTGCTTAATGGACTTCAACTTACAAGACCAGGACAAGACAGTGCAATAAGTGTCACAACTAAATCTAAATCTCCAAGCTAAACCTGTTCATCTTGCCTACTGCTGAATAACGGTCACAGTCAGCAAAGATGATGAAAAACTGTAAATAGATGAAGGATACGCTATACAGGAGTTTCAGAGCCCAACTGATCATGTGTGATTCTTTATCACCACAGAATTACACCAAAGGCTATATTGTGTGGATATAACTTTTGACCTTTGAGAAATTACCATAGCTGACTTTGAAAAACATTTTCTTTTGGTATTTCTTGTGGAGAGAAATGTTTAAAAAGTAGGTTATTATAATAATAATAAAGTAGTTTTTTTATTATTTGATATAAGTGGATATACGTAATCAGAGACAATTAATAAAAAGGTTTTGTGTCTTTTTTTAAATAAAAATTCTTAATGTTTTTGTTTTATTATAAATTACATCTTAATTTTTTTGAAAGAAATTAATACTTTCAGCAACGATGCATTAAACTGATCAAAAGTGACAGTAAAGACGTGTATACTATATTTATGTTTCAATGACTACTATTTTAAATGCTGTTTTTAAATGCTATGCTTAAAATCTATAAATGTATCGAATTAAATCAATGCATTCTTGTTGAGCATAAGAGACTCCCAACCCCAAACCTTTGAAAGGTAGTGTAAGTGGGGTTGAGCAGTGAAAATGTTTGTATTTTTAATTTTTCTATTATAAATTACATTATTAGCAAGTATTAACAATCTGACTGAAAAATTTTATTTAATTTTTAAATGTTTCTTATTTATTTGACATTAATAATGTTCTTTGTTTTTAATTTTTCAAACCCCTAAAAATGTTTATTTCCAGGTTTAAATTTGATTTGTAATCTCAAATTTTCAATGTGGTCTCAGACTTTTGGAGCCCACAATTATGTTATAAAATAACATGAATTCCATTATATGTCTTGGGATTTTTTTGGAACTGCTTTGTATGATACACAAATGGGAAGTTGCAGATTAGGCCTAATGCACAAGCACAAATAGATGTTACATTAATCTTCATTATAAAATGGTGTATGCAATAAAATGAAAATTTGCAAAAGCAAATGGGCTTTCTCTTCATACCACTCATGTGGCACACTAATAAAAAATACTTTTCCATTAATTTCAAAACATTATAATCAATCAATGGCAAATTGAAGACATGAAGACTGCTTCATCAGCGTTAACTTACTAGGAGGGGCACGATACCAATAGGGAACACCCTCCCAAAAACCACTGCTGCTAAACTCATTCACAAATATCTCATTGAGAAACTCTGGCACTGCTGAAACACAGCGTATGCCTGCATTCTGCCCACTGCTGCAGATCTGCATTCGCACACATGGGAATCATTAGGGTACACAAGTTGGCGAGTGTCCCTAGCAACCAGCTGCATCTGTTTATGTTTACCTACCTACCAGCTAATGCCATGAGTACATCTGCTACTGTGCAACGAAGCTGTGGTTACATGCATGGTTGACCCATGATTCTGTAATTGCCCAGCAAGTAAGATAAAGAGTCAGAGCGTAACCACCAATGCCTTCCCTTCCAAGAGACTCTTTCCTCTGCCAGCTCTTGTCCTGTTGTGGAAAGCTCATTGCTGAATTGGTGCAACAAATTGAGCTGCAATAGTAATACTGCTTTTACAAACCAAAGAAATACACTGTAAAAAAAAAATCCACTCATTTAAACTTAAACAGCTTAGTTGCTGCCTTAAATTTATAATCAACTTGGCTGTACAAGTCAATTAAATTTCATATAACTTAAAATTGCTAATGTAAAAATGTAAAAAATATAGGTTGCCATGATTTTCTAATATTATCATTTTTTTACAGTGTACTCTCACACACTAATGATTAAATATATATATATATATATATATAGAGAGAGAGAGAGAGCACAGACCAAATGTCATTTGAAACCCATTTAAAGCTAAAATGTAGGTTTATATATGTAGCTGTAGAAAAAAAATCTGATGTTATATTATAAAAAATAGAATTGTACAGTAAGAATTGTGAGTATTCATTAGTTTGTTATATTTAAGTTTTTTTTTTTTGCATTTTTCTATTTTAATCAGATTTTCTTTATTTCTCTAAAGTCAAAGGGAACATAATAAATGTTTGTTACTGTTCATATTTATAAATATCGTATTTTATTGTTACAATTATAATCAAATCAAATTACAATTTATTTTGAAATTTAAATATATTTATATATATATATAAAAATAACACTAACACTGACTGTTTCTTTGTAAATTTTGTTTTTAATTATTATTATTATAATGTATAAAGTAATAAATCTTTTTTTTTTTTTAACACTACAAGAACAAAGTTTTGTTCATGTGTGAATGTTTAGATCATATCGTTATCAATTATGACAATTAAAAACATCTCTGAAAGCAATGCAAAATTTAACCAGTGTGTGATTTCAAACATCTCACAGATGTGCAACTCGTATGAAAAAGAAAATGAGGGGGACATGAAAAGAATTTTTAAGCCTACACAAATAACATAATGGCTCAGAACAGCCACATGAAAAACTTGAGATGCTGGTGTACTTTGTGCTGTTATTGTGTTTCCTGTTCACAAGTTCATGCAACAGATGCCAAAGAAAACTCTGGCAGCGTGGCCCCCCTCTGACCCTCTGGGTGAGAATTACACTGTGCCGGAGTGCAAAGCTCTAGAGGACACAATATCCAATGCATACAAATGTGCTCTTGTTTTGTCATTTAATATAGAACACATACTGTTAGACAATAACATGATGAGGATGAGAAAGTGTGTTCTTTGGTTTGCTCAAATATCAAGGCTGTAATCATAATACATTTTATGAGTGCCAGTGGTCTTTCTTCTAGATGCTCAGAATTTAGAAGAATATCTTGACTTGGTTACATTAAAATGGCCTGACCTTTCAAAAGTCTAATTGAATTCATTCAAGCATGGGAAATTGCATAGTAAAGGCAAATTAACTAACCTCACATCTGAGGTTGTTTTCCCACTAAATCTAAGAATGTACATCAATGCCAAGTATTTATGTCTTATCAATAAAAAAAAGATTAAGCACATAAAGTGTCAGTCGTGTATACGCATAAAACATATATGCGTGTTGAACAACTGACACTGACCTCAAAATACTAAGTTTAAGACACGTTGCTCACTGCCTTGGAGTGACCTGGAATCTTCTGCAGTAGCCAAACGTTGAACAACACTGGCCTCTTCTGGCTATTCCTCATACTGCCACTGAGAGCTAGTCAGCATCTACTGTAACCTATAACTAACGAGACCAAGATGTACACTTAAAAATTACAGTTTCACAACAGAGTTCACATCTGTGAATAAAAAAAAAACTCTCTTATGCTGTAGATTGATGCCACATGGAAGGATTTAGCAAGAAAGCATCTCTGGTTCACATTATGATCATCCAGAACACAAACACAGCATGGGTTTTAGTAAATAAACACTTTGTGTATTATTCCAGATCACATATCAGTCATAAGATTATCTGTCATTTGTTTTATTTTCCCACAAAGAAACCTGCACTATTTAACATACCTGTATATCTATATACATACTCTGTATGTAAGGGATAATGCACAGAAAATATTCCATTAAAATGTACAAAACAATAAGATTAGCAACAAGCTGAACACTGCAACAATATTACAGAAATATTACTGAGGTCATTTGTACTAGTATCAATAATTTAGACGCAAGATGGAGCCAGTTGCATTTGTAAGAAGCAAGTGAGTGAGTCCGCTGTGTGATACAAGAGACATGAAAAAATGCCAGTATGTAACTGTTAAATATCTAAATATTTAACTAATTAAAAGAGTGATTTAATTATGTTCAAGCTTTTATTTTCTATTATTATTATTTATTAAATGTATATCAAGGGAAATAAATTACAATATGTCCAATTTGTTTTATTATGTATGGCAGTATACAGTAAACATTGGTATGTGTATTTAGAATTATTAACTGACAGTTGATGGAGACCCGATTTTGAGACTGATCTGATATGCAGCGATATGAATGCTGTGATTGACCAATTACAATACAGTATCTCTGTTAGGAGAGAGCTGCATAGTAAATAAACAATCTATAAATAAATCTAAATAATCATACATTACAAAAGATGAAAGAAATTGTACTAAAGACACTATAATATTACATTATGCTCAAGGAAATAAAGTAGCGAGCCAAGAATTTAACTTCAATTGCTAAACTGCCAGGTACTTTCTGTCTTTCAGGGAAGCGACAGGGATAGCTACTGCGCAACCTGAGAATTAACACCAATTTTTTTTAATTCTAGACACCACATTTATTCCTGAGATGTGACACACACAGCTGAGGGACTGCTGAGACAGTAGCTTGTATTTAAATGGCACGACCAACACAGTCTTAGATGTAATCATTCCCCACATGTGATTCCAACGGCACTTTGCTTGTCAGCGGAAAAGATGCATGGGTCCACTTGACTGTTGTGTTGTAAATCCCAGTCTGAGTGAAAATTGCACTTAAATGTGTAGCTGTATTTCAAACTGTGATTACAACTGTTGTGATTAATGGACTACCAATAGTACTAGTGTTGTTTGTAAAATCACTGGCACATGTGCGGTTAGTACCTGCATTTCCATCCGTTCTGCATTGCAGCCCCTCACAGTCAATGATGCACAGATGAACTTCTTGAGAGATCTTTGTTTTGCTTTAGGCCGTAAAGTGTAGCTGCAAATATTTTGTCACTATCTCCGTTGATGAAGTACTAAGAGCCTCGGATGTTTGGAGTTGTTGGATTTGTACTGAGGTTGTACTGGTTTCTTCATCTGCTGTCTGTGATGCTGTAGACATCTCTGGTTGCACAGAAGGAGTAAACTCTTTGTTGGAATCAACAGGAACTTCTGGCTTGTCTGTAATACCCTCAAGTGAAAGTGTTGTCACATTAGCTTCTTGTGGGTCATCATGCGATAAATGGAGGTGCGATTTTAACAGCTCTGAAAAACAATTGTAGCAATTTGTAGTTTTAAATACCTTGATTGAGGACTCAGACAGTCGAAAAGTAAATAACCTGAACATGGTGAGCTGTTTTCATGGTCCTGTGCAGTTTTTTTTTTAAACACCTTGAAGTGATTCAGGAACTTTTTGAACAGACACTAACCTGAACAAGGTGATGTGTTTTCCATGGTCCAGTGCATTTTGTGATTTGTCTCTTTAAAGGTGAGAATAGCATCTATCTTGTAGAAATTTTGCTGAAGTTTCTCACCTGCCTGACCAATGCACTCCTAAAAAATAGAATAAATATATATAAAAATGACAGTTTTAACCAATTACAAGATTTTACCCAATTATAAACTATAAAAAAAAATAATAAAATGAAATAAAAATGCAAAAATCATTATTTGAAAGCTCTAAAATGCAAAACTATTTTCATATGAAATCGCTTTATATTAGAAAAAAAAAAATAATAATAATAATATATATATATATATATATATATATATGTATAAAATACTATACTATTTGTATTCAGATAAATTGCAGACCCTAAAATCACAGTTTTTCTATTTTAATATATGTAATTTATGTAATTTATTCCCGTGATGGCAAAGCTGAATTTTCAGCAGCCATTACTCCAGTCTTCAGTGTCATGATCCTTCAGAAATTCTTATAATTTGCTGATTTGGTACTTAAGAAATTTCTTATCAATTTTGACATTTTCTTTGATGAATATAAAGATCAAAAAGACTGCATTTGTTTGAAATTAAATTTTTTTTAAATTTTAAATACCTTTACTGTAATTTTTGATCAATCTAAGGCATCATTGCTGAATAAAAGTATTGATTTCTTTCAAATAGTCCTTTGAACAGTAATGTGTATACAGTATATTTAAAGTTATAAACGTCTAACCTTTTTCTGTTGAATGTGGGATGTGGGAATGATAAGCTGCACAAAGTCACTTGTCTCTGACCAGGTGAATTTGTCAGTCTGTTCCACAATCACAGTGCTTACTGACAGGGTCTCATTTTGATATCCACCTCTTTTGGTCAAGCCCATACGCCGTTTATAGACATGCAGCACCGTGTCTTCAGATGACGAATTGTTCACTGAAAGAAACATGCAGAATGCCTATTCAAATATGTAAGAGATAAAAAAATGTAAAAATAAAGATGATAAGTGCTAAGATATGACCATAATAACAAACCATTTGGGCAGGTCGCCTCCATGCTGTAGGCATAATGGCCACTGACCAGTTTGAGAGGTAAGAAATGTCCTTCAGATTTGAAAACCTAAAAAATATGTAGAATTTTAATGAAAATAAACCTCCTGTTGCACTGTTTAAAGCACACAATGGATTCAATGAGAGATTTACAGACAATTCTTCAGCCAGTTTGGATATTTTTAACTCAACTTAAGCACAAAGCACAAATCCAAAAATATGCTATTCAATTACATACCAGGTGGCACAATTTTGTAAATAATTCTAGTTCAAACAGGGTCAGAAAAATTAACAAGGGCTTTCAGTTGCAAGAGAAAGTGACAAAAATACTCCTCAAATTGAAAATAATGAATGCCTCCTTTTCCTTTCTGCATATAAAAGTTGTATATGTGTTCTGTTGCTAACTTATTTCAAATGTTCACAGCCACAAACTGACAGAACACTCTTACCTGCACAGGACTTAAGATGGTGTCTCTCCTCCCCTGAACGGTTATGTTTGGTTTGTGCATTTCAACATTTACTTGAATAAGACTGGAATCCTCCAAAGCCACCACCAGACTCCCTCTCAAGGCCAGAGACCAGTCGAGCTGATTGGACAAATCATATGAGGAACATTCCACATTATATACATTAATCTGTTCATAACCTCACATATGGACACATTTATTAGAAATTACCTCATTATTCCAGTTATCCACAGGGATCTCTCTGGTAACCTTGAACACCAAAAAAAGCTTTGAGAAAGAAAAAAAAAAGAACAAACAAAAGAGGAGAGGAATTATCACCCTGTTCTTACCTGAATGAAGTCTGAATCACACTGGATGTATTCTCTGTTAGGAGGCGCTGACACTGCTGGACACTTCATCATAAACTTCTGAGTCCTGCCTCCAAAACGACTTACTCTCTTCAGCAGGTTCAGCAAAATCACATAATTGCCATGCTGAAAAGTCACTGCAAAATGTTAATGTTATTCTGAGATACAGTGATAAAAAAGGGTTAGATGTTTATATTAGCAACACACTGCAGAACCAAATATGTTTCAGTGACAAACAAGGACATTTTCTGACCTCTAACTGGACAAAACATCCACTGTACATGACTCTGAAGATATAGTTATTTTCCAGATCTCTGTGCAGGGCAAACCCACATGAAGAAAGCTGATGATTTAGATTCTCCATGGACACCAAACCCACTGAAAAGAGCAAAAGATTTATAAAACTAGTACGTGGAACATATTTTGCAATATATTCGTTAATTATTTTTTTCTTGCTGTTTAAAATGGTGGTCATACTCACACCTTGCACTGCCTATCTTACTGTGTGACATACGGACTTCTTAAAGTAATTTAATTAGATATAATATTACATATTATTATTACATGAATATTTTTATATACTATTAAAATATTTGAGAATGTTCCAACAGCTTGCGAGAACATGTTATTATTTCTGATATAACTTATTTTTGTTTGCTTGTCAACATCAAAGTCCATTTTTTGTGTCAAAAATATAAGATGTTTAATATGCAATTTTAATCAAAATTATGTGCACTGTCTTTATTAAAAACTATTTCTAGAATATCAACAGAATAACAATATTCCTTGAAAGGAATAACATTACTACAATCCAATAAGATGTGTTTTACAGACAGAAAATTCTGTCATAAAGTACATAAATGGGATCTTAACCAAATAATAAAGAATAATCTGTCAGTCTTATCCTACATTTAGTATAAATGACACATCAATTATATCAAAGTGTAAAATATGTAATGTGGATACTTTTTTTTCCAAAAAAAAACATTTATTTTATAGGTGAAAATCTGTTAATGGTCACCCACAGATCTGTTTCTTTCTTCTCTTGTGTTAAGGTCAGAAATTCAACGCCCATATATCTCACCTTGAATCCGTAATATTCCAGACAGCCAAAGCCTTAGTCCCTCAATTCTCATTCTATGGATCCAAAGTTCCATGTACTCAGAGAAACATTCCACATCACCCTCTAGAAAAATAAAACTCAGTCAGTTTTAATTCTTTTACTACAGAATAAAGAGTAACATACTGTACAGTAATAATTACCTGTCATGCTTGCAGATGGACTGCCCATCCAGTCTCTCTTCTGAAGACGCAAAACATTTCCCCATAGGGGCAAAATGAAATGCCTATGTGAAGCAAAGGGCAACAATAATGATTTTAGTAATATAATAGGAGAAAATACTTAAAGCATACCCATCTAGTTACTTACACTGAAATAAGTAAAACCCTTGTGAGCATCAGCGCCATGGTTCATTTGGTTCTTAAGGACAGAGTTCTTAAGGACTGCTTTTATAATGCTAACAAGTCAGCTGTGTTTGGCCTTTTAGGTTACAAGTGAGTGTGAGAGCAAGGCTGACCCACTTCATCATAAAATTATACAACATGTATGCAAGTGTGAAAAAAGCAATGGAAGGAGGAAAACCTGCACCTGCATGGCAATAAAAATCTCTCTTCCTTTCTTTCATTCACTCATTCTAACTCACATGAGGCTTTACCTTTTCCAATAAAAATGCCATGGCTACTTCATGAGTTAACCGTTGCTATCAAGAACTATGCAAGATTACAGCACAGTATACCTTCATTCAGTTGTGATTGTGATATAAAATCGCATGTTTATAGGCAGAATGAATATGGATTACATAATGTTTGGCAGCATAAAGTAAACCTGGTTGTGTCTTTCTTGGCCATTACAAAACTATAAAAAACAATTGCAGGTCCTAGTGTTGCCAACTAATTTTCAGGGGAGGTTGCTAAAGGCAGATCCATTTGTTGCTAAAAGTTGCTAAATGTCATTGCGTGATGACGTCATTGCATAACCATGACACAAAACAGCATTTTTACGTAGAATACACAACGAGACTATACTCAAATCTCAGCGAAAAATACATTTTTTAAATGTTATTTGTTCATAAAAATAATTATAAACATAAAATATTTTCATTTGTAAAAGTAACATAAGTAGCACATCTTTATGATCGGATTTTTTTTTACAACATTGAATTATTGAACAGTTACAAATTTTATGTAACTAGTAAAACTGCACATTCTGAACAATTATAGTTTTAAGCAGTGTACTTGTAGTTAGTTAGTGTGCTACACAAAAGTCTGTAAAAATAGGACACAATGTACTGTTTATATGAAGGAACAATACGTATTTATTTTTCCACATATTTTTCTTACAGTGTACCTAACTGAACAACAATTATATATACAAGCTAATAACATGCTGTATCATAAATATGCATTTATTATTGACCAATTGGAACTAGCAACTTAATGCACATTTGATGTTTGTACTGTTAGGCATCTTTCTCCAGCTCTCTCCAGGTTGATGTGCTGCTTGGCTGGCTAGCTGTTCGATGGTTTCCTCTTTTTGTGTAATTTAGATGAAAATATGTGCCTTTTTTATCATTTGAGTCCATTTGAAAAAGTTGCCAAAAACTTTTTTTAAATAGCTAAATTTGTTGCTAGGTGCTTTTTGAAAAATAAAATTTGCTAGGGTAGTTTGAAAAGTTGCTAACTCTAGCAACATCATTGCTAAATTGGCAACACTGCTAACAACACCCATGAGATGGCCGATCAAACCATTTCGGATTCCAAAAGTGAAACCAGACATTGTGTGATGAAGCCTTTCAACTGAATGTTGGAAACAATGTTACAGTATTACAACACAGACAAAATGATCACTCATTTTTTCCCATTTTTAAGTTTTAAGCTATTAAAGTAACCAATATATGTAGCTGATTCAAGTTATTATGATTTTTTTATTATTTATTTGAATATTGTTTTGTCATAAATACATAGATTACTTCGTTCAAATCAACTCAGTTGCAGACTGGTAATACTACAGGCCTTTGTCTTTAAATCCATTGTATTCCAGTGCTTTTGTCTGTTCTAAATCTGATGTAACAAACCTGTAAGATGAGATATGAGGAGAAGCTTTCAACACTACAGTGGATTCTTGTATATTTGACGTAATTTCAACGTCCTTAAATAAAAATAATAACCCCACCGGTCCATCAAGATCACAAACAGACACGACAAAATCACAGCATCTGATATAGTATACCACAAACGAACTACGTAATGCGTTTAAAAAGTAACCATTACATTTACAAACCCCTCCATGTGCTGTGATGCGACGCTCCAAACTGACGAGGTCCTTCCTGCAGTGACGCTTCTGGTGGCCATTTTCTCAGTTTAGGGGGTCGGGACGGCAACTGGATGCATTAGTCCACGCGTTTTCGTTATTTTAATTACTTTTCGTTGCTTGTTTTGATCACAGTCGGTAGATAATCAAGTACAATCGATGACTAGGTGTTTGCACACCGTGAAAATTGGCGGGAACTGGGTGCGACGCGCCATTCATTTCTAACGTGCGCGCGGTTAGCAAGTAGCTTAGCTTAGCTAATGGCGCCCCGCATTATTTGACAACAGTCGCACGTAAACAATAGACATCAGACTTGTTGCCAACCGATCTGTGGTTGTTTACTTCTGAGGTCTTTCCGGTGTCCTAGTTTCAGTTTCAGCCCCGTTTGTTGTCTTACAGCTGAATTATTGATCTTGAAGGTATTAGCACAATTCGCGCTCTTGGTGTAAACATGACTGAGTGTTATATTCGCGTCGCGGAGGATGAGAACGAGGAGCCGATGGAGATCCCGTCCGAGGAGGACGGCACCGTGCTGCTCTCCACCGTCGCCGCGCAGTTTCCCGGTGCCTGCGGCCTTAGATACCGTAGCCCCGTGTCTCAGTGCATGAGAGGGGTACGACTAGTGGAGGGGGTTCTTCATGCACCCGAATCAGACTGGAGCAATCTGGTGTACGTGGTCAACTATCCAAAAGGTAAAATCAGATCTGGTAGTATTGGGTTTATTTGATTGCAGTGACCAAATAATTTGGGCTTTGTTGATGCACAGAAAATGTCAGGCACCCAGTTATCTACTACTAATGCATATTGAGGAATTATTGATCTTGAAGGTATTAGCACAATTCGCGCTCTTGGTGTAAACATGACTGAGTGTTATATTCGCGTCGCGGAGGATGAGAACGAGGAGCCGATGGAGATCCCGTCCGAGGAGGACGGCACCGTGCTGCTCTCCACCGTCGCCGCGCAGTTTCCCGGTGCCTGCGGCCTTAGATACCGTAGCCCCGTGTCTCAGTGCATGAGAGGGGTACGACTAGTGGAGGGGGTTCTTCATGCACCCGAATCAGACTGGAGCAATCTGGTGTACGTGGTCAACTATCCAAAAGGTAAAATCAGATCTGGTAGTATTGGGTTTATTTGATTGCAGTGACCAAATAATTTGGGCTTTGTTGATGCACAGAAAATATGGTCTTATGTCAGGCACCCAGTTATCTACTACTAATGCATATTGATCATGTAAAACTAGTTGATTGTTTTAAAATTAACCATATAACTAGAATAATAAAATATCATACATTTTCAGATAACAAGAGGAAGATGGATGAAATGGATGCTGCATCGGCTGTGAAGATCAAGAGAGGTGTGCAGAAGACATCAGATTTGATTGTGCTTGGGTTGCCGTGGAAAACATCAGAGCAAGACCTTAAAGATTACTTCAACACTTTTGGAGAAGTGATCATGGTGCAGGTTAGTATGAAGCCTAAATAGTTTACCCCAAACATTAAAAAAAAAAAAAAAAAGTAATAACTACTCACCCTCTTATATGATGACCCTCTTATATAACTCGCGTTTATATGATGGGTTTTCATTTGTGCAGCATAAAGGGTTTGTTTTGAACCATGTTTATGTTGCTCTCTTTTATTCAATGAAAGTGGATGGGGGCTGCCAAGGGCTTTTTAGGCTGTCAAGCTCCAAAAATGACAAAAAAAAGCATCATAGCAGTCGGCAATAATACTTTTCTGCAATATTATAAGTCTGTTGAAACAGTACAATAGCTGTGTGTGGGGAAAAAATACTGAAATTGTAATTTATTTACTGAAAACACCTAGGGGGGGGACTAGGTGACTTTTGTGGCACTTGCCAAATACACAGAAAATTGTGGACATGGTTAGAAAAAGCTAAATCAGGGCTGTCCAAACTCGGTCCTGGATTGGAGCTAAACTCTGCTGGACACTGGCCCTCCAGGACCAAGTTTGGACAGCCCTGGGCTAAATGTTCTCGGGGGGAAAAAAGTCAATTGTGATGTTCATGGTCAAAGATCGACCACCATAAGAAATGATTGAGGGGGAAAAAATAGCTTTTTTTTTTCTACAAATCTGCCACAATGCGTTTGATAATTCACTTTTTTTTTGTATGAAAATAAGCAGCTCAGAATTCTGCTTTAAACAACTCCTTTGGAGTTAGAAAGAAATAAGTCATACAGATTTGGAAAATATATAATGTTAGAATTGTAAATAATGAGTAAATAATGATAGAATTGTCATTTTTGGGTGAACTGTAACTTAAATGTCATGCATGACCTGTTCCCTCAGGTGAAAAGAGATGCAAAAACTGGAAATTCCAAAGGATTTGGCTTTGTAAGATTTACAGACTATGAAACACAAGTAAAAGCCATGTCCCAACGGCATATGATTGATGGAAGATGGTGCGACTGCAAACTTCCAAACTCAAAGGTATTTCAACAACACTAATGCCACGTGATACCACACATAGTTCACATTTTGATATACAAGTTATACTTGTGCTTATACGTATTAAAGGGTTTAAATTTGAACATATACACATTTCATGTTTCAAATGTTTTGGGATGCCCTTGCTTGTTGTGAACATTGCATGAGTAGACCCTGTTTTCTATTAAATTATCCAGTATTTCATGGAACAGGCTGGCCCGGATGAGCCTATGAGAAGCAGGAAAGTATTTGTGGGCCGCTGCACAGAGGACATGACAGCCGATGAGCTTAGACAGTTTTTTATGCAGTACGGCGAAGTCACAGACGTGTTCATTCCCAAACCTTTCCGAGCCTTTGCCTTTGTCACTTTTGCTGATGATCAGGTCGGTCTTCTGGTCTTTTCCATTCTCGTTATTTGGCTTGCTCTCATTCTCTTCTCAAATCAACACATGGTTGTTTTCCTCCAGGTTGCCCAGTCTCTGTGCGGTGAGGACCTGATCATTAAAGGAACCAGTGTGCACATCTCCAACGCTGAGCCTAAGCACAATAATAGTAGGCAAATGATGGATCGTGGGCGGTTCGGGGGGTTTGGGGGGCAGGGCTTTAGCAGTAGTCGCAGTCCCAACAGCAATGTGAATTTTGGGGCCCTTAGCTTGAATCCAGCCATGATGGCAGCTGCTCAGGCAGCACTTCAGAGTAGCTGGGGCATGATGGGAATGCTGGCCAATCAGCAGAATCAGACAGCCGCTTCCGGCACCACCCCTAGCGGACAGAACAGCGGTAGTAGAGATCAGAACCCGAGTTACAACACGGGCAGCAATAGCTACAACACCAGCTCAGCTAGTCTTGGGTGGGGGGCGGGAACCAATTCGGGCTCGAGCAGTGGGTTCAACTCCGGTTTTGGATCTAGCATGGAGACAAAGTCCAGCTGGGGAATGTAGAGAGATTTCAATTGGGTCTCGAAGTATCCTAATATCTAGATTATATGGTAAGTATTTTGAGAGAAGAAAGTTTAGTCAGATATTATGTCCCTTAAATATTTGCCTTTGATTTTGTAAAACTGAATGTTCTTTGTATAGATATAATGATTGCTCTTTAAGATTCATTTAGAGTGGTTGAATTTGTTAGGAATGAAATTAAAACTAAGTTGTTGTTTTTTTCTCTTTATGGATATAATTTATTTTGTGTCGGGCATTCAGTATGCCCACATATCTGAGCATCTCTTACCATTTCAGTGCCCTCTCAACGTACAGTACATTTAAAGATGCTCCATGTGGAAAGCCATTTGAGTTGTGTTCTTTTCCCTCAACGTTTTTTATGGTCAAGCCTTCATAAATCTCTTCTACAGTTCATCACCTCTTTTCCAATTTCCCGGGAAGAAGCCCCTCGTTGGCCGCAATGTTCGAGCGATCTCAGTATCAGTTCCCTTCTTCCCATGTGTAAATGCTTTGCCATCAGAGAGCACAGCTTCATTCTACATATACTGTGTTAGACGGTGGGTGTTGTCTTTTTTTCCCCTTTTTATGGATGAAATCTGTCCGCTTTTTTGAGAGCTGAGAGTGATATGGTGATGGATTGTTGGTGCGCCACGAGTGAGAGCCTGAATGAGCGAACGCGCTGAGAGAGAGAACTTGAACGCAAGTGTGCGATGCCGAAAAGCGACTTGACTGCGAGACTGAGAAGAATCTGTGTGAACGAGTGTGAACGAAGGCAGCGAGTGTTTCTTCTGTAGAAGGACGTTCATTTACATTCTTCCGTCCCTCTTGTTCTGTCTACCTTCCTCCCTTTCTTATATTGCAATCCTATTTAAAGAGCTGCATTTAAAAAAAAAAAGATATGTAGTGGAATGTTTTAAGTGACCTACTAAGTATGTGTTCTTGCTTAATTTGATGTGAATGCTGTGTATGGTGTGCGTTCTATCTCACTGTAACTGAACTCGTATGTGTGAACTTGATGTGATGCTGTCTGTGGGCGGGGCTCTGGGAGTGGGCGGTGAATGAGGGCGAGCGTGAGCTCTGAGTGGCTTAACTGGGGTGATGTATTGATGAAAGCGAAGAATGCTTCAAGAAGAGGTTGCTTTTGTTCTGTGTTTTGAATGCTTTTTATATGTTTTGTGAATCTAAGGGAACTCAAATAAAAAATAATTTGACTAGTTATTTTGATAGTGGCTTATTTGCTTCAAGACATTAATTGAATTGCAAACACTTATTTAATTTGCATGTATAGGGACGCTGGATTCGGCTGGCCCAGGTTTACCTCAGAACCCTGAGTGAAGTCCCTAATGGGAGAGCTGAAGACTGAAGTTCACACAGTTCATCTGTGGAGACTGCTGCTGTATGCCTTTAACCTGAAAAGGGACTACATCACTTCACTGTAACCAGATTTCCCTGGATTTCCCTTATTGAAATTTCAATGGACGATTCCCAATTGGCGTGCGTGCGTGACTAAAGACAGACCTTTGCAATCTAAAAGCAAAGTTAAACCAGTGTGTTTATGGATCAGTCCCATTGCAAATGACTTCATGTTCATGCTTGTGTATTTCCAGCTCTGTTTTACGCAAGAAGTCAATGCAGTCATTGATCTTGCTTTTAAGTCCTTCTTTTGTTTGATTGCTTTTACATGATCTGTCCCACTGTAAATATAGTGTAGTGTAAGTTGAAAAGGCCTATTTTTCATAGTGTTCTGTTGTGGGTGAACCGATAGGATTTTGTGAATGGGGTTTGTGTTATCAATGACTTGAATCACTGGCAGGATTTCCATTTTTCAAAATACTTAATAAACATACACAGAGGAATTGTAACCGTATCTCTTTTTATTTTACCTGAAATGTTTCATTAATTTCATTTGAAGTTTAACCTACTTGTTTAGTACATTGCAAAGTACTAGATTTTAATATAACGCAAACATACTATTTAGTAGTTTTGCTGTTTGTCTTATTTGTGGAATATCAGTTGAACAAGCAGAACTGCAGATAGTTTTTCCTTGAAGTAAATAACTGCTGAATATGATATTAAAGGGGTCATATGATGCTTTTTTTTAAAGATCATTATTTGGTGTAACAGAATGTTGACATGCTTTAATGTTCAAAAAACACATAATTTTTCAAATACTGTACATTATTGTAGGTCCTCTATGCCCCGCCTCTCTCAAACGCTTCGTTTTCTACAAAGTCCCTCCTTCCAACAAGCGCAGTCTGCTCTGATTGGCCAGCTGACCCAGTGCGTTGTGATTGGCCGAACACCGCAAGCACTAGTCGGAAATGTAACGCCCCTTACCATAATCGCAGCTTCAGCTTTCAAAATAAATGTAAAGACAGAGCCCGAAAGGGGAACAGAGGCGCGTGACGGACACAGTGATGAAGCTGGTATGTGTTTGTGATGTGACCCCCTCTCTCTCTCTTGCGCTCAATTCAATTTCAATTTAAGTGTTCTTGCTTAATAATTTGATGTGAGTGCTGTGTATGGTGTGTGTTCTATCTCGCTGTTACTGAACTCGTGTGTGAACGTGATGTGATGCTGTCTGTGGGCGGGGCTCTGGGAGTGGGCGGTGAATGAGGGCGAGCGTGAGCTCTGAGTGGCTTAACTGGGGTGATGTATTGATGAAAGCGAAGAATGCTTCAAGAAGAGGGTGCTTTTGTTCTGTGTTTTGAGTGCTTTTTATATGTTTTGTGAATCTAAGGGAACTCAAATAAAAAAATAATTTGACTAGTTATTTTAATAGTGGCTTATTTGCTTCAAGACATTAATTGAATTGCAAACACTTATTTAATTTGCATGTATAGGGACGCTGGATTCGGCTGGCCCAGGTTTACCTCAGAACCCTGAGTGAAGTCCCTAATGGGAGAGCTGAAGACTGAAGTTCACACAGTTCATCTGTGGAGACTGCTGCTGTATGCCTTTAACCTGAAAAGGGACTACATCACTTCACTGTAACCAGATTTCCCTGGATTTCCCTTATTGAAATTTCAATGGACGATTCCCAATTGGCGTGCGTGCGTGACTAAAGACAGACCTTTGCAATCTAAAAGCAAAGTTAAACCAGTGTGTTTATGGATCAGTCCCATTGCAAATGACTTCATGTTCATGCTTGTGTATTTCCAGCTCTGTTTTACGCAAGAAGTCAATGCAGTCATTGATCTTGCTTTTAAGTCCTTCTTTTGTTTGATTGCTTTTACATGATCTGTCCCACTGTAAATATAGTGTAGTGTAAGTTGAAAAGGCCTATTTTTCATAGTGTTCTGTTGTGGGTGAACCGATAGGATTTTGTGAATGGGGTTTGTGTTATCAATGACTTGAATCACTGGCAGGATTTCCATTTTTCAAAATACTTAATAAACATACACAGAGGAATTGTAACCGTATCTCTTTTTATTTTACCTGAAATGTTTCATTAATTTCATTTGAAGTTTAACCTACTTGTTTAGTACATTGCAAAGTACTAGATTTTAATATAACGCAAACATACTATTTAGTAGTTTTGCTGTTTGTCTTATTTGTGGAATATCAGTTGAACAAGCAGAACTGCAGATAGTTTTTTCCTTGAAGTAAATAACTGCTGAATATGATATTAAAGGGGTCATATGCTTTTTTTTAAAGATCATTATTTGGTGTAACAGAATATGTTGACATGCTTTAATGTTCAAAAAACACATAATTTTTCAAATACTGTACATTATTGTAGGTCCTCTATGCCCCGCCTCTCTCAAACGCTTCGTTTTCTACAAAGTCCCTCCTTCCAACAAGCGCAGTCTGCTCTGATTGGCCAGCTGACCCAGTGCATTGTGATTGGCCGAACACCGCAAGCACTAGTCGGAAATGTAACGCCCCTTACCATAATCGCAGCTTCAGCTTTCAAAATAAATGTAAAGACAGAGCCCGAAAGGGGAACAGAGGCGCGTGACAGACACAGTGATGAAGCTGGTATGTGTTTGTGATGTGACCCCCTCTCTCTCTCTTGCGCTCAATTTCAATTTAAGTGTGCTTTATTGGCATGACAAAAATTATACATTTGTATTGCCAAAGCAATTGCAGCTGGACTGCTTACAAATACACACGTATTAACAGAAAGAAAAAGAATAATAGTAATAATATATAGAAAGTATTAAGCATGTAGTGCAAAATGAATTACTAATGTAAGTATATAAACTAGAAATAAAAATAAAATAAGGGATTAGACATATTTACAGAAGCAAAATATACATTAAGTAATATAATGTAGATGTGCTGGAAACATCAGATCAGGGCAGATTGAGTGTTTTCTATGGTGACGGGTAGACACATATTGAGCAGCAAACACAGCAGTTATTCTGTTCTCCTAACAGATACGGCAGTTTCTCCTGGTTTGAAAGAGTTTTAAATCTCTTGGTATTGCAGGGCTTTATAATGATATGATTGGGGATCACTGAGCTTCAGATGTTTCCAGAATTTAATTGCCCTTTTTTGTATCTTTTTGATTAGAGGATATTTGCCTAATTCTGCCCTGCATGCATTTTATTGTGTGCCGGTGCACGTGTAATATATTTTTGCAGGGTCTCAATGGGATGTTTTTCCCCATTTGGTGAAATCTTGATTTGGATTTGTCAGTGGACCCCACACCTCACTGCCATAGAGGGCAATGGGCTCAATTACTGATTCTAATATTTTCAGACAAATTCTAATAGGACATTGCCGTTTTATGGCGTAGAAGGCCCTGCGTGATTTATCTCTCAGTTCATTCACAGCATGATTAAAGTTTCCCGTGGATGTGATTTTCAAACCCAGGTAGTTATAGTGTGATGTGTGTGTTATCTGCTTAGTGCCTAATGTAAATGTGTGTGGTGTTCCCTGGGATCTGGATCTTTTCTGAAAGATCATAATTCTGGTTTTCTTCAGGTTGACTGTCAGAGCCTAAGTCTGGCAGTATTCCTCTAGCAGGTCCAGGTTCTGCTGTAAAGCGTGTTGAGTGGGAGACAGCAGAACCAGATCATCTGCATACAGCAGGCATCTGATCTGAGAGTTGTGTAGGGTGAGGCCAGGGGCTGCAGATCGCTCTAGACTGCTCGCCAGTTCATTGATGTAAATGTTAAAAAAAAGTATCTAATGGGGCTAAGTTATCTTTGAATAATCAAATATGGTACAAAGTAACGCTGTCGTCTTTGACTTAACCCAGAAAATTCCTTTAAAACCATATATCCTGTCTCAAGTTACCTATTGCTTTGGCATATATGTATCAAAATATTACATACCTTCCGTGCCAGATGACTTCTGTATCTGCAAGCCACATCTACGAAGAAGAAGTTTCCTTGTCTTGCCGTTAGGTGGTGCCTTCACTTAATAACGACTAACGTACACTTCACAATGACGGTTGTGTGATTTTCTTAAGCAAAGCTATAATAACGTAGCATAGCGGTGTTATTTATCATTTTCAAGGTAAAGTTATAGGACTGACATGAAGGGATCGGTATAACTTTTATTACAGTATTTTAGGCTTGGATGGCAAACAGTATAAAGTGTAGGCTACATGCACACAGCCATTGTATTTTTTGGAGATTTATTTGTATTTATTTATTTTTTGTTACCTCGAACAATAAGTAGTTTCAAAGTCCTTTGACATAAAATACAATAAAAGAACAGCAGAAGCCAAGACATACACATTGATTTTAATACAATGCGTTAAACTGCAAAGGCAGGACTGTAGATTTCAACAGACTCATCTCTCTGTTCTGTTTTCTAGTTTTAACACGAGGAGAAGGTCTTCCAGAAGAAGAGCCTGCAAGGAGATTTATCTCGAGGGGTTGGTTCAAAAACAGACTTCTCTCCCAGAAAATCAGGGTCAGCTAGTTCTTTACTAGTGAGGTTCAGCTCAGCCTTATCCGTCATCATCTTCTTCAAGTCCTTCTGGTCTGTGGTCAGTATCTAGAAGATGAGACATATCTTTGGGCTTGAGTATTAGATCACTGCTATAGATCTTTACAGCATTAACAGTATTACAACACTGCAGTCCAGTTATTCTTAGCCACTGACAAAGATCTTAGGAAATACTAACAAATATGAGCCCATGCACGTTTTCCCCCATTAAAACACTTTAAATAAGAGATTCACCTCATTGGTGTGTGATTGTTTGTCTTGTACAGGTGACGCCTCACCATTCCAGACCACAAGAACCAGAGGAAACAGGCTCAGCATCACCCGCATAATGAACATGCTTCTCTCAACCGCTGCTCGATTGTCCCATCTAACTCCCATCATCATGTTTGAGAGAGGTACCTTCACAAAAGATACCGACACAGTACAGGGGAAGAAAGCCATTAGAAAATGACCTTATTTAGTAATATCTAGGGTTATTGTTCACATTTTTGGAACTATTTTATCTTATTGTGAGGACATCCATTCATGAACAATTTTCATAAGGGTACTTGTAAACTTAAAAACATCCTGAACAAATGTACAGTAATTCATTTCATAATTCCTGTATGGAACTGATATTATTTCCGCAAAAAACAATCCCCCACATGCTCTAAAAGGCACCCACCTAGGTCACCTTAACACAACCGTAATCATGCATTAAGACGAAACATGCTTTATCATATACATACTTTGGCTTTTAAAGGAAGTGTTGTTCTTTGGTATTTGTCGGTTCAAACTGCAGCATCTCGTGTTTGTGTCAGACTTCATCTGTAGCCAGACTCCTCCCCAGCCGATGCATAATTAATCAGCAGACAGCTCAAAATAGGGTGTCCACTTCCTGTCCTGCTCTCCATGCGCTGAATTGCCTTGTTCACCATGATGACTCGGCACAGTTCGCCTACGACTCCTTTACAATACTATTCTAAACTGCCTAGTTCTAGTGTGTCCTCTGTTTGAAGTGTCTTTTAATCACTGAGATGTTCTTTTCCTGAGTAATCAGGCCATGGGCATACTTAAACTCACCATTTCAAACAGTTGCTTCATAGTAAATAGCATAAACAACATATTCTACCTAAAATGTATTTAGTAGAACAATACGGTACAGATTAACACTCATCTCTGGAGTTCTTGTTGCATTTTAAGGCTACTCTGTAGGGTAGAGCTTTATTACAAGCTCTCGCTCTGTGGCAGGACCTTTTGAAAATCTTCACAAGGAAGTGACGTCTTTGGTCACACATACAGTATATGAGAGGCACCTGCTGCTCTCTTCAGCGCTTTGATCTTTAAACAGGTTGGAGGTGAATTAAGGATATTGGTGCAGTGTGTCTTAACCAGGAGGAAATCCTATTTTTACAGCCATTTTCCCCTTGCTTTATGTTTGGTTCAACACTAAATGTGCCTTACATATCAGAAAGCATCATAGTAAAAATTTATTTTCTATATTTGTGTTAAGGAAAATGAAATTAATTTATATATATATATATATATATATATATATATATATATACACAATTTAACGTAACTGGGACCTACTGAAACTAAACTATAATTCATTTTCATGACTCCAAAACTAACTAAAATAAAGTAAAAATGGACACAAATGTTTGTTGTAGATACATGACAAATCTTATCAAACTCGAAACCTGCAGTAAACATGAACAGCAATAACACCAGACGGTGCTGAGAAACTGGTAAAAGTTTTTAAATGCAACTTTGTCAGCCCTAAAACTAAAATAAAAACTAAATATTCTCAATAAAATAGAAATAAAAACTAAATTAAAATGTAAAACTATAATAACTGTGGTTACTTTACTGGGATGTTTATTTGAGCATATTACTCAAGTGTCTTTTAATGTTAAAAAATCTCAAATGTAACGCTCCTCTGGATAGTTTCAAGATATTTACCTATTACTCATAAAAATTTCATTTCAACTGTTAGCAGGCAAAGACACTGTAGGTCTTTTATATTACATGTGGGTTGTTATCGTTTCATCCTGAAAGAAGAATCACTCAGCTGAACCCATTACTAGTGTAAACAAGCTCATTGCTCTAAAAAGTCATTTCTGCCCTCTCCTGGTGACAAAGTAGAAGTACATACAAATAAACAAGTTATACATCTAGCATTTACTGTTAAAAATAAGCAGGAGTAAATCCTGTTTGCCGTAGACAGCATGTGAGAGAAGAAGACAAAAGCTAATTAAAAAGGGATTGAAATCTTTATTTAGCCTAAAGCAGTGCAATAGTTACCCATAATCCAGGGTTAACACTGTGAACTCTGGGGGCAAAGCATGACCAGTCTACACCAAGAAGAATCTCAGAAACAACAGTCTTACTAAGAAATGCGGTGTTTGCAACAGTGGACCTTAAAACTAAAGAACAGAGCTTACAAATAGTGATTTAGTATAAATAGAAATATGCATTTGAACACTCTTCAGTAAGAGCTCTACTGTGGCCTGAAGTTCAGCTCTTCGGGAGGAATGTGCTCAGCTGCTCTGGTCCTTCATCGAGAGGAGATGATGTTCTTTGCTGTTTAACCTAATAACACTCTTGATTTTAGGCATTATAGGATGATGACGACACTTTTCCTCCGTGGCCTGTCCAGTTAGTGTGATTGAACTTTCCAGGGTTTGATAGCAGCTCATATGTGTGGGCACCAAAATAGTCCCTCTGTGCCTGAAGAGTGACGATGTTAAGAGGTGATATTAGCTCAGCCAGTGATAAATACAAAGAGAGAACAACTTCTTGAGTATTAAAATAAAAAGGAGAGACTCATAAAGAGTCTGAAGCAAGAGTACTAATTCTTATTCTAACCAAAAAGACAAAAAGTAATTCAATTCTTTATTCTAATTTATTTTAAATAAATAATAAAATAAAATAAAATCTCTACCATATGAATACTAAGAGATTCAAATGCCTAGAACCATAAGTGTCCAGAAGTCATCCCTGTGATATCCCACATGGTTAGTTAGAGAGAGAGAGAGAGGGTTTGTGAGTTGTAGGGAGTTTTACCTGCAGCAGGTTTGCTGGGAGCATCTCGTGCCTGTAGCCATCATAGAAGGACAGGGCGGTGGTGAAGCACGGCATGGGGATCCCCTGCTGCACACCTGTACTTACTACCCCACGCCATGAGTCCTGCAAAACACAACCAACGTACTGCTAAATAAAACCCATTCTACATATATTTTCCCCATTATTACCAACAAACCTTTAGATCAGTTTTTAAAGTAAACCGCTGTTGCTACATAATTTCCATTTCAAAATGACATGCATTTCCAAACTTCTCAGTGGATTTTCAGAGAATATTTTTAAAGCTGCAGTCTGTAATTTTTTTGTGTTCAAAATTTATATAATAATCGAATACACCATGAATCCATTTTCCAAACCGTGTTTTTGGCTTGTCCTGAATCACTACGGTACACCTATAATAAGTGTTTATATGCAGATTATTTTAGACTGGTTCGGGTAGGTACCGCTGCGGAGTAGCCCTGTACCTGCGTGATTCGCCATAGACATAAACAGAGAGAAGTAGCTCCGGCTACAATGTTCTTCCACAAAACGCAGCCAGTTCTGTTTATTTACCGCTAGAGTGCCAAAAGTTACGGACTGCAGCTTTAACAACTGATAAATGACTTTAAAATCCGACTGATAACATTTATTTATGTTACATTCTGACTATGCATGCTATTATGTTGCCAAATAATTGCTGGAATATTGTAGCTAAATACTGTAGCTCATACAAACCAATTACTACCAATGCACAGCATTTTATGAAATCTTCAGTGCTAAACTACATGATTACATTTGATACACTTTCATTGACTGCATAGATCTTAAATAATTTAAATTCATTTCATAAAATAATATGAAATCGTCACTGAATACAGGATATGCTATCCATAAATGCTACTTGTAACAGTATAAGTTTACTGATGAATTCCAAACTTTTTCAGAATCCTGGAGAAACACACACAAAATAGTCTGTACCGTGTAAGGTTTTGCTATAGTAACTGCATGCAGTATTGAAATAAATATATACTATGTACTATGGTTATACTATGTAAAATTATTTAAATATTTCATCATAGTCCAGGTGGAGCAGAAGGTGACATATCAGTTTGGACTGTGTATATGGTGTATATATTTGACGTGACATGTGGCCAAGTATGGTGACCCAGCAGTGAACACACACACACACCGTGAAAACACACCCGGAGCAGTGGGCAGCCATTTTTTGCTGCGCCCGGGGAGCAGTTGGGGGTTCGGTGCCTTGCTCAAGGGCACCTCAGTCGTGGTATTGAAGGTGGAAGAGAGCTCTGTACATTCACTCCCCCCACCTACAATCCCTGCCGGTACGATACTCGAACCCGCAACCTCTGGGTTACGAGTCCGACTCTTTAACCATTAGGCTATGACTTCCCCAAGGCACTAAGTAAACATTACTTTTAAGAGGCACTGTACATATACTTTTATATAAATGCATGTAAACATTAGGCTGCCATTAGTGCCGCTGATTTCTCTCTGGTGTATGTAGTGTCACTATTACAGGAAACAGAGCAATTTGTGGCCACTCTTGGCTCACTTCCTGTACCTGACAATCCTGTACAGCTTTGCTGAAGAAGTTATCCAGCAGCAAACTCTGCAGCTCAGAGTTCTGGTCAAACGCTTCCTTGATCTTTCCCAAGAAAACACTGCGAATTAAAGATTCATGACCTTTATTCATAGCCAATCTACAGTTATGAGATTGTAAAATCAAACAGTTTCCTCATTTCTGTGCGTGTGGGATCTTTACATGAAACATTATCTCCACTTCCTAGTGTTTACAGAATTGCAACATTCACTGGGTGGAGAAAAGCATTGATACACTTTCATTGACTGCATAGATCTTAAATAATTTAAATTCATTTCATAAAATAATATGAAATAGTCACTGAATACAGGATATGCTATCCATAAATGCTACTTGTAACAGTATAAGTTTACTGATGAATTCCAAACTTTTTCAGAATCCTGGAGAAACACACACAAAATAGTCTGTACCGTGTATGGTTTTGCTATAGTAACTGCATGCAGTATTGAAATAAATATATACTATGTACTATGGTTATACTATGTAAAATTATTTAAATATTTCATCATAGTCCAGGTGGAGCAGAAGGTGTCATATCAGTTTGGACTGTGTATATTGTGTATATATTTGACGTGTCATGTGACATGTGGCCAAGTATGGTGACCCAGCAGTGAACACACACACACCGTGAAAACACACCCGGAGCAGTGGGCAGCCATTTTTTGCTGCGCCCGGGGAGCAGTTGGGGGTTCGGTGCCTTGCTCAAGGGCACCTCAGTCGTGGTATTGAAGGTGGGAGAGAGCGCTGTACATTCACTCCCCCCACCTACAATCCCTGCCGGTACGAGACTCGAACCCGCAACCTCTGGGTTACGAGTCCGACTCTTTAACCTACGACTTCTAACGTACGACCTACGACTTCCCCAAGGCATTAAGTAAACATTACTTTTAAGAGGCACTGTACATATACTTTTATATAAATGCATGTAAACATTAGGCTGCCATTAGTGCCGCTGATTTCTCTCTGGTGTATTTAGTGTCACTATTACAGGAAACAGAGCAATTTGTGGCCACTCTTGGCTCACTTCCTGTACCTGACAATCCTGTACAGCTTTGCTGAAGAAGTTATCCAGCAGCAAACTCTGCAGCTCAGAGTTCCGGTCAAACGCTTCCTTGATCTTTCCCAAGAAAACACTGCGAATGAAAGATTCATGACCTTTATTCATAGCCAATCTACAGTTATGAGATTGTAAAATCAAACAGTTTCCTCATTTCTGTGCGTGTGGGATCTTTACATGAAACATTATCTCCACTTCCTAGTGTTTACAGAATTGCAACATTCACTGGGTGGAGAAAAGATGAAGTTTCATATGATTTCATTCTTGAGCATTTAACCGATAAGCAATCTGAATATAGCATATAATTGTATGTAATATTTTTGTAAATCACTGTGAGCAAAGCTTGCTTACCTGCGAATAATGCAGCCTCCTCTCCACATCAGGGCAATAGCACCATAGTTAAGAGACCAGCCGAACTCTACTGCAGCCTGTCGGAGCAGCATGAAGCCTTGAGCATATGAAATGATCTTTGAGGCGTACAAAGCCTGAAAAAGAAATAACAATAAATATTCATCAAGTTAAAAACAATCCATTATTAATAAACTCCATTAAATGCTTAACATTATCTGATGCACCTTCAAACATGAACATGAATACAGAAAACTTATGCATGGATATAACTGATCCATATTTTAAGTCCCATCCCACCTTTCTAATATCTTCAAGAAACTGTGCCTTGTTTCCGGTGAACTTGACACCCTGGGGGCCGGTGAGGCTCTTACTGGCCTGAACCCTCTCATCCTTTAGAGAGGAGAGACATCTGGCGAAGACAGCTTCCCCTGTGAGTGAAAGACACCACACACAACACACACAGTCATCTCCAGTTACAGTCTGCATCTCTGGCCGCATAATAAGATTATAATCACTGTCAGACCATGTCAGAGAGACCACATGAGGAAACATCAAAACATTAGATAGTCGAAGCATGACAGATAGTCCCCACACACACAACAACCTGATCATATTAACAAACTAGAAAGATTGTACAATAAGCGAAAATCACTTTGGATGTCTGCTAAATGAATCTCTGCGCTCTCTTTATTACTGTGTCAATCAATAATATGTATCAAAATAAATAAAAAAATACATTCTCATTTTTATAAATAAATAAATTATTATTAATGCAATCTGGTGACTTAGACATGTTTTATTTTATTATTATTAAAATACAATTACATCTAAAATAAAAAAAACAAGTCTGAGTTACCAAATTGCAGTTTTTAATCAAAAGAAAAATATTTAGTTAAAAACAATTACGTTTTAGAAATTGTTGTGTATTGTGACATTATTTTCATGAAATTAAGCACATTTTCCCCCAAATTCCCAATAATGTAGTGCAAATGTTTTTTTTAGACTGATAGTCATTTTTTTTAAATCCAGGAAGATTTTTTCCCCATTAATGTTTCACAGTAATGTGAATGTTAAAAATTCTATTGGTCCTTAAAATGTATAAATTTTTTATTATGCAAACTCTTTTTATTTTTACTTTTTGATTTTGAGGTGAAATATGACATTTCTTTGTCAGATTCGTCTATGACTTCTATAGAGCAGTTCTAATATTATAGGCCTCTATTCACCGTGCCTTCAGTCACAATGTATAATTCACTTCTGGTACCAGACCCTGGCTCTGTTGACACTGGTAAAGTAGCTCTCTTCAATGTACCGAGTAATCAGCCAGACTATTGTGAGAGCAGATCTTACTACATCTACAAACATGAGCGGCTGGAAGCAAAACCCTGAACTCAGCATGACTTTGTATTATATTTTTACCCAACCCAAGGCCTACAAGTGTGGGAAGAGGCGAGTGGAGGAAGGGAAAAAAAATCAAGTGGAAACCAGCCAGTCATGGTGAACTCAGCACTGGAATTCAGCCTATTGAAAGAAGAAAACCCTCCTCTACAACCATACAAATCATAGCTGCTCTCTCACGCTTCAGTGCAGCACAAAACAGCCTTTTGTCCATTTAACTGACACTAAATATACAAGCCCATGTCCTGATCTAACAACTACACATCAAGTCAGGTCAAATGTATTTACATAGCACTTTTCATAATACATATAGTTTCAAAACAGCTTTATAAAAACATATGCATCAATTATTGTGTAACTGGTATTTGTGATTTGAGTGATCCTATAGTAACATCTGTAGTCACAAAGTTCAAAACCTCAGTCGATCACAGATCTCAATAAGATTTTTTTTCCTGCTGGACCAGGCCAAATATTTCTCATTTAAATCTCATTTATAGAAATCTTTTTTATTTTTCATTAAATTTTAAATTTCCTTTGCCATTTTTTGTTTATATTATTATTATAATTTTTTTTTTTTTGCAACATTCACTGGGTGGAGAAAAGATGAAGTTTCATATGATTTCATTCTTGAGCATTTAACCGATAAGCAATCTGAATATAGCATATAATTGTATGTAATATTTTTGTAAATCACTGTGAGCAAAGCTTGCTTACCTGCGAATAATGCAGCCTCCTCTCCACATCAGGGCAATAGCACCATAGTTAAGAGACCAGCCGAACTCTACTGCAGCCTGTCGGAGCAGCATGAAGCCTTGAGCATATGAAATGATCTTTGAGGCGTACAAAGCCTGAAAAAGAAATAACAATAAATATTCATCAAGTTAAAAACAACCCATTATTAATAAACTCCATTAAATGCTTAACATTATCTGATGCACCTTCAAACATGAACATGAATACAGAAAACCTATGCATGGATATAACTGATCCATATTAACCTCAGTCGATCACAGATCTCAATAAGATTTTTTTTCCTGCTGGACCAGGCCAAATATTTCTCATTTAAATCTCATTTATAGAAATCTTTTTTATTTTTCATTAAATTTTAAATTTCCTTTGCCATTTTTTGTTTATATTATTATTATAATGTTTTTTTTTGTGCAAATTTAGAAATACACTTTGGAAAATGATAACACAATACAAAACAGTGCCGATTTGTCATTTTCAACATAAATGGTGACAAGTCTGAGTTACCAAATTGCAGTTTTTAATCAAAAGAAAAATATTTAGTTAAAAACAATTACGTTTTAGAAATTGTTGTGTATTGTGACATTATTTTCATGAAATTAAGCACATTTTCCCCCAAATTCCCAATAATGTAGTGCACATGTTTTTTTTAGACTGATAGTCATTTTTTTTAAATCCAGGAAGATTTTTTCCCCCATTAATGTTTCACAGTAATGTGAATGTTAAAAATTCTATTGGTCCTTAAAATGTATACATTTTTTATTATGCAAACACAGATCTCAATAAGATTTTTTTTCCTGCTGGACCAGGCCAAATATTTCTCATTTAAATCTCATTTATAGAAATCTTTTTTATTTTTCATTAAATTTTAAATTTCCTTTGCCATTTTTTGTTTATATTATTATTATAATTTTTTTTTTTTTTGCAAATTTAGAAATACACTTTGGAAAATGATAACACAATACAAAACAGTGCCAATTTGTCATTTTCAACATAAATGGTGATCTTAACTTGCTCACCTTTATATAAAGCTGTTTTGAAACAATGTGCACTGTGAAAAGTGCAAATAAATAAGTAATAAATAAATGTGACTTGATTATCACAAATTGTTCTTGCTTATTCAACAATGCCTCATCTACATTAGCCTGCTAGATAACATTATTCTGATGGGAATTTGCAACAACAATGTAGAATACATCACATAACCAAATATGACACCCTGGGGGCCGGTGAGGCTCTTACTGGCCTGAACCCTCTCATCCTTTAGAGAGGAGAGACATCTGGCAAAGACAGCTTCCCCTGTGAGTGAAAGACACCACACACAACACACACAGTCATCTCCAGTTACAGTCTGCATCTCTGGTCGCATAATAAGATTATAATCACTGTCAGACCATGTCAGAGAGACCACATGAGGAAACATCAAAACATTAGATAGTCGAAGCATGACAGACAGTCCCCACACACACAACAACCTGATCATATTAACAAACTAGAAAGATTGTACAATAAGCAAAAATCACTTTGGATGTCTGCTAAATTAATCTCTGCGCTCTCTTTATTACTGTGTCAATCAATAATATGTATCAAAATAAATAAAAAAATACATTCTCATTTTTATAAATAAATTAATTATTATTAATGCAATCTGGTGACTTAGACATGTTTTATTTTATTATTATTAAAATACAATTACATCTAAAATAAAAAAAACAAGTCTGAGTTACCAAATTGCAGTTTTTAATCAAAAGAAAAATATTTAGTTAAAAACAATTACGTTTTAGAAATTGTTGTGTATTGTGACATTATTTTCATGAAATTAAGCACATTTTCCCCCAAATTCCCAATAATGTAGTGCAAATGTTTTTTTTAGACTGATAGTCATTTTTTTTAAATCCAGGAAGATTTTTTCCCCATTAATGTTTCACAGTAATGTGAATGTTAAAAATTCTATTGGTCCTTAAAATGTATAAATTTTTTATTATGCAAATTCTTTTTATTTTTACTTTTTGATTTTGAGGTGAAATATGACATTAATAAGTAATAAATAAATGTGACTTGATTATCACAAATTGTTCTTGCTTATTCAACAATGCCTCATCTACATTAGCCTGCTAGATAACATTATTCTGATGGGAATTTGCAACAACAATGTAGAATACATCACATAACCAAATATTTAAGTTTGAAAGGCAAAAAATAAATGTGCATGATTAAGTAATGGTACATTTTTAAATGGCAATTAATCACTGGCCCAAAACTTTCACAATAGGCCCGGGACAGCGGGCCATCCTTATTGTTGAGCCCTGCACCAAAAGCCAGAACAGAAAATCCGACTTATGTCACATCAGCTGAAGAGGTGAACAGCAAAGCTGCTTATGGAGACGCTTCATTCAACATGCTCTTCTAAGGCCGTGACTTTCTCCCTATATATCTACGATAACAGAGAAACACACCCATACCTGGGAAATGATGCCAGATTGTATCTTACCTATCAATGTAACAGGTGTGCCGTATTCCAAAGCGGAGATGGCCGTCCATTTCCCTGTGCCTTTCTGCCCGGCGCTGTCTCTGATTTTGGGCAGCAGGTGAGTGCCGTCTGCATCCTTGAATTTCAGGATATTGGCAGTGATCTCAATGAGGAAAGAGTCAAGCTCGGTCTTATTCCACTGATCGAAGGCCTGATAGGCAAACCAGACAAAGAAATTTAGTCTTAAGAGGAAGCAGACCCAAACAGTCCTTCAGAAGGAACAGGGTGAGGTGTATTTCAAAATACAAACAAAACAAGGAAGGAGGAAACAGAAAAGAGACAATACAGAGGGGATTTGAAGAATTACAACATCATTGACCGTTCATCTACATTACAAAACGACAGTAATTAAAGACGTATTATATTATTACCCAACCCAAGGCCTACAAGTGTGGGAAGAGGCGAGTGGAGGAAGGGAAAAAAAATCAAGTGGAAACCAGCCAGTCCTGGTGAACTCAGCACTGGAATTCAGCCTATTGAAAGAAGAAAACCCTCCTCTACAACCATACAAATCATAGCTGCTCTCTCACGCTTCAGTGCAGCACAAAACAGCCTTTTGTCCATTTAACTGACACTAAATATACAAGCCCATGTCCTGATCTAACAACTACACATCAAGTCAGGTCAAATGTATTTACATAGCACTTTTCATAATACATATAGTTTCAAAACAGCTTTATAAAAACATATGCATCAATTATTGTGTAACTGGTATTTGTGATTTGAGTGATCCTATAGTAACATCTGTAGTCACAAAGTTCAAAACCTCAGTCGATCACAGATCTCAATAAGATTTTTTTTCCTGCTGGACCAGGCCAAATATTTCTCATTTAAATCTCATTTATAGAAATCTTTTTTATTTTTCATTAAATTTTAAATTTCCTTTGCCATTTTTTGTTTATATTATTATTATAATGTTTTTTTTTGTGCAAATTTAGAAATACACTTTGGAAAATGATAACACAATACAAAACAGTGCCGATTTGTCATTTTCAACATAAATGGTGATCTTAACTTGCTCACCTTTATATAAAGCTGTTTTGAAACAATGTGCACTGTGAAAAGTGCAAATAAATAAGTAATAAATAAATGTGACTTGATTATCACAAATTGTTCTTGCTTATTCAACAATGCCTCATCTACATTAGCCTGCTAGATAACATTATTCTGATGGGAATTTGCAACAACAATGTAGAATACATCACATAACCAAATATTTAAGTTTGAAAGGCAAAAAATAAATGTGCATGATTAAGTAATGATACATTTTTAAATGGCAATTAATCACTGGCCCAAAACTTTCACAATAGGCCCGGGACAGCGGGCCATCCTTATTGTTGAGCCCTGCACCAAAAGCCAGAACAGAAAATCCGACTTATGTCACATCAGCTGAAGAGGTGAACAGCAAAGCTGCTTATGGAGATGCTTCATTCAACATGCTCTTCTAAGGCCGTGACTTTCTCCCTATATATCTACGATAACAGAGAAACACACCCATACCTGGGAAATGATGCCAGATTGTATCTTACCTATCAATGTAACAGGTGTGCCGTATTCCAAAGCGGAGATGGCCGTCCATTTCCCTGTGCCTTTCTGCCCGGCGCTGTCTCTGATTTTGGGCAGCAGGTGAGTGCCGTCTGCATCCTTGAATTTCAGGATATTGGCAGTGATCTCAATGAGGAAAGAGTCAAGCTCGGTCTTATTCCACTGATCGAAGGCCTGATAGGCAAACCAGACAAAGAAATTTAGTCTTAAGAGGAAGCAGACCCAAACAGTCCTTCAGAAGGAACAGGGTGAGGTGTATTTCAAAATACAAACAAAACAAGGAAGGAGGAAACAGAAAAGAGACAATACAGAGGGGATTTGAAGAATTACAACATCATTGACCGTTCATCTACATTACAAAACGACAGTAATTAAAGACGTGAGTTGATGTCTAACCTGAGCCATTTCATCATGGTCCATACACAGCACATCCTTCATCAGATGATAGGCCTCACAGATCAGCTGCATGTCACCGTATTCAATACCGTTATGGACCATCTTAACAAAATGTCCTGCTCCTTCATCTCCAACCTAGACAAATATACAAAGAATTGAGAAGTGCATTCACAGTCTATATAAATGCATACACTATTAATAACATCTATTAATAACTAATACTCACCCAGTCGCAGCATGGCTCTCCTGTGCCCACCTTGGCAGCAATGCTCTGAAAAATATCTTTTATGTGTGGCCTGAAGAAATAAAATAAAAATTAGATTCCATAAATGTCAACCAATGCACATACATATGCATATGTCTGTGTAGATATTATTATTATTTTTAGGTGGACTTCTTCAAGTCCCCACCAAGCATCCTTATGTCCTCCAGGCATCAGTGAGGGTCCATAACGAGCCCCATCTTCTCCTCCACTCACTCCACTACCCACAAACAGAAGGTTTTTCTCCTTCAGGCTCTTACAACGTCTCTGTTTGTGATGAGCATGAACATTTAGATCAAATACTGTTATCACCTCAGATGACCAAAAGTTTGGATTGTCAAACTCACTGTTGTATCTCTGTACTCTGAATTTCCACCATCAATGATAATGTCTCCAGGTTCAAGAAGAGGAACCTACAATATATATGGAAAAAAGTGGGTTACTTGATCACTTTGGCATGGTGACCAGGCAAACTAGGACCGTCGATTCATGGTGACGTTTACCAGTTTATCAATGAAGTCATCGACAGCTTGTCCTGCTTTGACGAGGAGGAGGATGCGACGGGGTTTTTTGAGTTTAGACACCATGTCTTCAAGGGACTCGGCCCCGATCACCTTAGTGCCTTTGGCTTCATTGTTTAAAAAGTCATGGACCTTGGACACTGTCCTGTTGAACGCACACACCTGAAGAATGACAACAGTTGTAACATCTTACACCTGATGTGAACCATCAGAACAGGATATGCAAGAAAATGAAGAAATGCAACTGCAGAAGTGACTTACCACAAATCCATGGTCATTCATGTTCAGGATCAGATTCTGACCCATCACAGCCAGACCAATGAGAGCAATATCTGCTCTGTGAAAACAAGAACATGGAGATTAGGAGAAACAACATACATAATATTTGATTATAGAGAGCAAATTTATTGAAATCAGTGATTATGACAAATGTCAATCTGACTGGATGACATAGAAGGGATTTCGACACAATCTGTGTTTGAACAGAAAAAGTGCTTGGATAGTAAGTAGATAGATCAGTATAGATAAAAGTAATGCTGATAATGCGCAAGAACTCACACTATATTATATTTCATTCAAATACAAAACAGTCAAAGGTGTTGTAGAAATTCAATATCACATTACCAAGCAATTTAAAAGCGAAATGTGTACTTACTGAGCCATGGTTGAAGGTTGGTTCCGTCTTAAAATGACACTTTGGATCAGGGTTCTCACCACAGCAGCACTGTCTCTGCTGAACTTCCTCATTCACGGCCTGAGCACCGAGCAGCAGCTCTACAGCAACCCCCAATGAACACGCCCGACAGATTACAGGGCTCGTGGCGTCTTTCCTTTTGCCGTCTGTGATTGGCGGAGACATTCTGAGCAGAGATTGGAGGCTGTTCATTGGCTGACTGGTTTTGTCCGCCCACGGTTTCAGGAAAAGCTGTACGGAGCATTTGGCATGAAGTAAATTAGGGGAAAAGCAGATTAGCCACGATGAACTCTGAGACTGACGATTGATTTTGTAGAGCACCGTTGCATCACTATAGTGAAGTGTGTAACGTATGAAATTCCATCACATTAAGATCACTGCTTTTACTCATAACCAGCGGTAGATAGATTATTGTATTAAGTGCAGTGTGTACGTATAGTCCAGTACTGAACTGTCTGATCTATCTGATTAAAATACAGAATTATAAGTATTTTACATGTAATCATTTCCAAGATAATATCATTTTAATGAAACAATATAATTATAATAACGTAATTATTTCCAAGACAGTTCAAATAAATAAAATATAAAGGCATAATTGGTAACACTTTATTTTAAGGTGTCCTTGTTACACGTTACTTACTATTATAATAACAATTAATTATGCATAATTGCATGCACGTAACCCTAATCCTAACCATGTAGTAAGTACATGTAGTTAATATTACTCAGTACTTCAACGTATAATTACACTGTAACAAGGACACCTTAAAATAAAATGTAACCATATAATCTTATACAAAATTTTGCGTATAATTTTACAGCATATTTTTTATATCAAATGTGATATTTTTATGTTCTCAACTCAGTAGTTAGTATTTGTTAGACGCTTTTGTCAAAAGGTTAAAACACTCAATAAAACCAACAATTATTTTTTTTAAATAAATAAATAAAAACAAATAAGCTAGCTTTGTTGTGTTTTAAGACAAGGTGTCAAAAGACCAAGAAAAAACACATAAAAAATAAAAACACTTCTTTAACAATTACCAACCATATCAATTCAAGAAGTCAAATAATGAAATATCATGAGATATAACTAGCACAATGTTACTTTAACTAAACAGCCTTTGAAAGCAAATGACCAGATCTAATGTAGGTATAGGTCAAAGTTTTATGTATAATGCAAAGTGTTGTGTAAAGAGAAAGAAAGAGACCAAATGAGATCCGTTCTTTGTCTAATGCACTGGTTGTAATTTAATTTTTACCTCATTCACTAAACAGATCAATGGTGCAAGATTACCATACACAGAATTAAGATATATGCATTACACATCTAGGCTATACAGCGAATGGATTATAATTATTACAAATACAGGAGACATATTTACATTTCAATCCAAGTTCCATACAACATGAAATATTTACAAAAGAAGTATGAAAATGAAGCCAATCTGACAAAAAATGTACAGTGTTAATGCCACGGCTGAAGGGTTTTCTGTCGTTTCATCACAATGAGAGGGAATGATGTTCATCTGATGGTGTGATACAGTAATGCCAGGGTTGCACAAAAAAACAAAGAGGTGACTGTGTCAGGAAAAGCAAAATGTTATATTTCTAAAAAATATATTCCCTGATGTTAGAAATAAAAATGAACATCATCATAACTCTGCCCTCCATAGACTAAATGTGAAAAAGTGCCCTTGTAACATGGTCAGATTCCTATTTCAAGAAATAAGAAGCACAGCAACATGTCAGTCATTAATTAAGCTATTCTTCTTCTTTCATCAGATAATGCATGCATTTTTAGTGAAACGCAAGGTACATTCAAAGTCCACTTCAATGAGAAAAACACCACAACCTAAAACCATTTGGTTTCCATTTGAGAAAACAACAAAAACATTGTTCAAGCTTTATTTGTTTTGTTGTTAGTTGTATAAACATGTGCAAAGAGCTGCAAACTAATATATACATTGCAAACCAATAAATACAGTCAATGAAATTCATTATGAATATCGCAGTCCACCAAGCCACTCAACAAAGATGGTGAAGAAAAAAAAAAAAGCCAAAAACCTTTGCTCTGGCAAAAATTGGTACCATTAACTCACACTTGTCATGTAATTAGATAAGCGCTAACCTTCACTAAGCTTCAGTGCTCATTAGGCACGCTGTGTGCCGGATCTGAATATTCAATATGAACATTTTCACAGATGCCATATCAATCAAACGGCTCAGATGAAGCCTAAAGGCTGGTTGACCAAAGGACTTGACTTTCCGAGCCATTTTCGTGTGTTTCCCGTGAAAATGCACCAAAGCTCTTTGCTAAGAGAAAGAGCCGTCTATGATGAGCAGCAAGAATATTGACTTCATAAGGATTGACAGTGATCAGTCTGACAGAGTGACAGTCTGGTGGGCAATAATTCCTGCTGGCTGTCTGCCCAGAGGACTGTTATATGCTCAACCAAATGGCCGAAACTTCACCATCAAACTGAATCCCTGGTAACTTCAGCGCTTGTGTCTTGACTGCACGTCTTCAAATGCACAGAGCAAAGATTTTCAAAACAAAACTATAAAAAAGCAGAACATTACCATCCCTTTTCCCTCACTGCAACTGCACACTGCACTGCAGTGAACTGCATAAATGGCCCAATTTCTACTGATAGTGATGAAACTGTTTTAGTGGCCAAACTTGGTCTGTTCAAATAAGTGAGGAACAGCTGAATAAAAATGAGAAAAGTGCCCTTCTCTCCTTCCGTTGTAGAATGTAAAACACTGATCACATGTTAATAAAAATAAGTTAAGATAATCAGTAGAGATACATGATAAATGTTCAATAATATTAAAAAGTGATCCTGCCCATTCTCAAGGGGAATAAAGGCTGGTTTAATGATCCTTCTGACTTGAGATTTTTCCCCAAACAGCAAAAATAAACCACACAAATAATTCAATCCTTCATTTCCTAGCTCTAACTAATCGCATCAGTATCTCACTCAACCGTTTGGTCTTCAGAAGAGGCAACACCATCAGATCTTTCTTGCTAAAACAGCCCCGAAAATGGTGTTTCTGTAATACAGTTACAAAGAGAGAAACCCATAATGCATCATGTCTCGTCATGAGTAGCGTTAAACACAGTAATCCTGAACGTTATGTACAAATGGATTCATTCGGTCAGTTGTTCTGTGTTAAGGTAATTCTTTTGCACCATTTTTTTTTTTTACCTAATCTACTGAGGAAATCATTTAAATCGAGCAGAATACTCCTGTAGGCTACCGAAAGAGCAATATGTGAGGGATCACCACCATTATTTTCTTTCCCTGGTATTATACGTCTTATGATTACATACTGCACTTTGCTAATGGTATGTTTTATGTCCTTGATATGTGGAATTAATGTCAAGCAAATACATCGCGACAGGCTGGGTGAGTAAACGGCTGTATGTACATGGTCACTAAGCCAATACTGCAATAACATTCGGTTTAACGGTCAATTTCTGTCTTGTTTAGAAAATTAAGCATCTTCAAGAAGTGCTTTGGTCCATTTAAAAATCTTTATTTTTAGCAATATCTGGAGCAAAGCTATTTGTTTTTGTTTTGTATATTTTCTTTTAGAGATTATTTTGTGATTAAATACAGAATATTTTATATTATAATATATTATAACAATAATATATTATAATATTATATATATATACGTATATATTTTTATTATTATTCATATATTTATTCATTTACTCAAACCAACTTTCTCCTGAGGGTAAGATGTTCCTGGCAGACAACACTGTAAGGATGATGTTTCCAGACGAGAGTAACTCAAGAGAAAGCAGAACCTGCTCTGAAGATTCGTGCACACACAAACAGACTATTACAACATGCTACTTGAAGGAGGTTCAGTTATGACAAAGAACAAAACTGAAGACAGAATAAATTCAATCAATAACACAATAGAGAGGAGAGGGAGGGAGGGACAGTTGGTGTTTAGGAACTGAAAGTTCATTTGTGGAGAGGAGAAGAGAGCCACAGGTCTACATACAAGCGAAACCGTCAAGAACCACAAAGATTTAGAAGTGTTAACACACTTGGTACGTTGTAAAGGTAGACGAAGAGAAATGAGCACTATCTCTGTGCATGTGTACACTCGTTCAGTTCTTCATCAGACTGGACCGTCTCCTCGCCAGCTTGGACCTGTAGGAAACCACAGAAAGAGTCGGGTGAGCAGTGAAAATTTTGAGGGAAAAAAAAAAAACAGACACACACACACACACACACACACACACACACACACACACACACACACATCACACAGCAGCCCTAAAGAGTATTTGAATACTTAAGACACAAAGTCTGAATGTGACTGTTAGAAACAAAACATGAAACCAAGTGGCATCTGTTAACAACAATAGAACTTTTCTCACAACTAAAATCAGTTTTCTCTTTCTCTCTTTCTCTCTCTCTCTATATATATATATATATCTATATATTTATGTAATTACCTTTTTTAATTATTGTTATTATTACAGTAATACGAACTTGTAAAAATAATTTAATGATTTTATTTGATTATTTTATATAACTATTTGTTTGTGCCATTTCTTTCAAATAAATGCCTATATAAATATTTATTTAAATTAAGTAATAACATAATTAGTGTGTGTATTTGTGTAATTTCAGTATCAACGAGACACACAAGAGTTTTAATTAATATTTTAATTAGTTTTATTTATTTATTTTATAGTTTCTATTTTCAATGTTGTTTTTGTCATTTTTATTAGTTATTTTATATTGTTTTTATATTGATTTTATTTCAGATTTTGTTTTTAAATGTATATTTATTTTTTTAGTACACCAAGTTAAACTAAATGAAAATGAGAACCGTTTCTTTGGCAACTAGCTAAAATAAGCTTTTTTTATATTTTCATTTTATTTTATTAAAATAAGAAAAATTTTTATGGTTTTAGTTTTAGTTAACTGTAATAACTATATAATTTATAAACTCACTAGGGGTTAAGCATTTGATTGTGCCAAATTCCTTTAAAATAAATGACACTTAAGTTTGATATTTTGCAATGCCATTTCTTTTAGGGACATTGACTGCATTCAAGCAGATATGTTCCAATTCATACAAAACTGGTTGTTTTTCATCGTTCAAGTCCAGGTTACCTTGCAGTCACTGATGCTGTCGCACATCTGGTTGTATTCACTGTTGAAAGTGTGTGTCAGGAGCTGGAGGCACTGCAAAGAATTAACATTAACAAACACATCCATTATCCAATTCAAAAGTCTGGGTTCAGTTATTTTTTTGAAAGAAATTAAAGCTTTTATTCAGCAAGGATACATTAAATTGATCAAAAGTGTCAGTAAAAACATTTATTTTAATGTTTTTATTTATTTTTTTAAAAATGCTGTTCTTTTGAACTTTTCAATTCATGAAAGAATAAAAAAAATATATCTATCTAAAATTGTATCACAGTTTCCACAAAAATATAAAGAACCACAACTAGGGGTGGGTGATCTGATGATTTTATATCGTGATCGATCCTGAAGACATTTACAATCTACCTTTTAAGTGAATCATAGAGATTGTGATCTTATTATGTCCTCATAATAATGCTAAAAACTACAGCAATCTGGCTGGTCAAATTATATTATTATGTGTCTTTCATGCGTGGTGACGTTTTCAAAGAACAACTCAATGTGAGATAGCAGTAGTAGTCCACATCTGTTTTCTACATTGATGATAATAATAACCAATGTTTCTTGAGCAGCAAATCAGCATATTAGAATGATTTCTGAAGAATAATGGCTGCTGGAAATTCAGCTTTGCCATCACAATTTAAAATATATTCAAATAAACTAGTTATTTTAAATTGTAATAATAATTCATTCCTGTTTTTACTGAATTTTTGATGAAATAAAAAGCCTTGGTGAGCATTTCAAAAACATTTACCAACCCCAATCTTCTGAACAATAGGTCTAAACAGGTGTGTGAGAATAAAGGCTGAAATACACTACACTAGTTTTGCACCGATTTTCGAATTGCAGTACGGAGAACTCGATGATAGTTGCCAAAAGTCAGAGCCAGTCTGCAGATTTGAGTTGACACTAGATCACATAGAAAATCGTGTAGTGTATGATGGCCACAGACTCCGATTTTTTAGCTTCAGACTTTGATTCCATCCAGTCAGAGGAGATCAAACGTGTGATATTTTGAGCCGATTTTAGAACACATACGGTTTTCATTTGTCACGCGTGTGTGATCGAAACAACTTTAAAGTCTGGTAATGTATGATCCTCAGTCATTTAGTGTATGACGGACAGTTTTTCCTCTGAGACTATTACAAAGTCGTTAAGTGTATGATGCCCAGTGTTTTGAAATCTGTTCAGATTTTAAAAGTCGTGTAGTGTATTCCAGCCTTTAAGCTATGCTCACTTCGACTCAGAAAGTCAGAATTTCAAACTTCCTACTTCGAAAAGTGCAACAGAAAGTCAACTGAGTCAGACATTCAACTTAATAATTTGACTTTCAAGAGATGCAGCTAAATAATATCACAAACATGGCGACATCCAGGCAGATGTACACAGGTAATGAGAAAGATTTACTTGTAAGGAAATAAAATGCACCGATGGATTCCAAGGGAGCATGTATGTCGATGAAATGCACCTTAATGGTACTGATTTAAACTAAAATGGTTATATAATATATGGTTGTAAACAAGAAAAAAATCATATATAAATATCTCATCTGCCTATAAATGTAAAGCAATTTCAAGTACTTGTACAGTTTTTTTACCTTAGTGGCCAGCTCCTTCTCGCGGTCTACCAAGCTCTCGATGTCTGTGGAGTCATATCCACTGCTCTCACTGGGTGTGATGGCGCTCTCAAAGGTGGTGGAGGAGATCTGGGAGGAGATGCTGGTGGAGGTGCTGAGGGTGCCGCTGCTCAGACTGGGAGACAGAGAGTCACTCAGGGATTTAGGAGGAGCCGTCTCACCCAGTTTCTCACGGAGCAGCAGCAGGTGGCGTGTCTTCTCCACCTGACAAGGATAGAAATGGACATCAGGGTCTGGAGATCACCACTGCCTGTGGATATTCTTATGCAGATGAACAAAGAGTGTGGCACTGCTCAATCATGATCTTTTGTCTTCTGTCCTCACCTCATGCAACTGCTCGAGTTTCTCCAGCTCCCACTGGTGCTCCAGGATCAGACTGTCTCCTCGGGGTCTCCAGCCTGCCAGGTTCTCCTCTCCACGCACATATGCCACAGATGTATCCAGAACCTTACGTCTCCGTCGCTGCATACCTGAAAATGAACAATGGAATTGATTCAGTATAGCAGGCCCAATATATCAATATGCAAAATCACAAACATGATGCAGGCTAAACTGGAAAATCATAAATTGTACACATTTTTGCAGAAATAGAAGTTGAAATCATAACCTTTGAAACTTGTTTATATTTAATTTAATTTCCTAAAAAAAAAATGAATAATATATATATATATAATTATTTGTAAAATATTTTATAAATAATTTACATTATCATTCAAAAGTTTGTGGTTGGTCAGATTTTTAAATCACTGTTTCCTTTTTACATTTTAAAATATAATTCATAATGTCACATTACTCCAGTCTTCAGTGTCATACGATCCTTCAGAAATCATTCTAATATGCTGATTTGCTGCTCAAAAAAACATTTCTTATTATTATCATCAACGTTGAAAAAAAAAATGCTTAATATTTTTGTGAAAACTGTTCACTGATACATTTTAACCAAGTCTTTGATGAATATAAAGTTCAAAAGAACAGCATTTATTTGAAACAGAAATCTTTTGTAACATTATAAATATCTTTACTGTCACTTTTGATAAATTTAATGCATCCTTGCTAAATAAAACACATTTAAAAAAAAATCTCAAATTGAACAAACCATTAGTATTTTTAGGAGAATCTTACCTGGGCTTCCTGTGTCAGCTATTTTGCACAAGCTAAGCTCATAGATTCCAGTCACTTTATTACTGTAACAGAAACATCAGAAAACAGTGTTGGCAAAGTTTCTTAAATTTAACGAAAAAAAAAAATTTCTGGAAAAAAATACATTTTAATACAATTGATGCATAAGATGTTCATTAAATGTTCTTTGATAAATATCACCATTTCAGCTTAAAATATATACGAATCTATAATGGAGTGTGTCCTGCAACTAGTCGCCATTTCATTTTCACCATTTTTAATATGTTTTTCACCATTCACCAATTAATTTTAAATGGTCCTACAATATAAGAAATTAATTTAACAGTATAAATATTTAATGTAGTCTTTGGCCTAATATGAGGCCAAATTTGACAAGACTTGCTAAAATGCGATTTAAAATAGCTTTCGATGGAGTATAGCATGCCATAATGCATGATATGTCCTAAAAGTCTTATGTATATTAACCTATAAAAGAGATAAAATAAGCCTTTTTTGTTTTTTTTACCAGTCAGGGGTTTTGGAGTAACCACTGCCAAACAGGTTCCTCAGGGAGCGTGGAGGAGAGATCTTAGCATCTCTGGAGTAGAAGACCATGCAGATGTCCTTGGTAATGATGGCAGGCTGGATGCAGTGATCAAGCTGCAGGGGAGTGGTTAACACATATGTCAAAGCTATATACTGTTTAACCTCTTTCTAAAGAACTAGTAGATTAAAAAAAAAAAAAAAGTTGAGGCTGACCTCCAGATAGGCTGACAGGGTCATGTAAATCTTCTCTCCGTAGGGAGTGACACGGTTCAGTAGGAGAGAGTTGTGCAGGGAGCTGTCCCAGACAGCCTCGAACCGGTAGAACGTCCTGAACAGGAAGAAATACATTAGAAACGATATGAATCCATGGAAGGATATCTTAGATATTTACTGCTGCTGTAGTGATTAATTGCACTGTATACTATTGTTTGAGCACGAGTTTGAGTGTGGATGTGCTTAAAGACAACATGAAATGACTTTCACAACCCATTTTACTTCTGTAATAAGACATTTCTGAGAGAAACAGAATATACAAGAGAAGAAAAAATATAGGGCAGGATTTATCCATTGGGAATTGAACGGATCATGAAAAGTTACACAACCATTCAAAAAGTTTGGGGTCAGTATTTTGAACTTTCTATTCATCAAGGATCTTAAAAAAAATCTATAATGTTTCTTCAAAAATGTTAAGCAGCACGACTGTTTTCAACATTGGTAATAATAAGAAATGTTTCGTGAGCAGCAAATCAGCATATTAGAGTGATTTCTGAAGGATCATAATATGATACTGAAGACTGGAGTAATGATGCTGAAAATTCAGCTTTGCAGCACAGGAATAAATTACATTTTAAAATATATTACAGTAGAAAACATGATTTTAAATTGTAATAATATTTCACAATATTACTGTTTTTATTGTATTTCTGATTAAATAAATGCAGCCTTGGCGAGCATAAGAAGAAAAAAAAATCTTACAGACCCCAAAACTTTTAAACAGTAGCATACCTGAAAGATTATTAAAATTAACAAATTTTATTTTTACTTCATTTAACATTTATTTAACACTTTATTTATCATTCACCAATTAATTATTCACAGTAATACCAAAAATATTAAAGTAAATAGGTTCAATTTTGATTTCATGCGGACTTTAAACTGCAGATGGCAGTAAATATCTATAAGCATCAGGCTACCACATTAGTAATGCTGCCTATAAACTTTCAGCTAACAGATGGTGCTTATGGACAGGCAATCTCCTCTAACACTATAAAAAACATGAGGTGTAATGCCAGCTGCATCACGCGCTGTTGAGAGATCTCTGTGCCTAAATAGTTTGTTCATGTGCTCGAGTCACATAGCGATGAACACAACACAAGAGTGTTGTCAGGTGCTACATTATTAGTGATCTGGTGTGAGCCTGAAGCAGACTGTGAAGAAGCAGTGTGCATGTGTGTGACTCAGGACTACAGCGCAGTGATGACTATAAGCAAAGGCACGCGATTGACATGAACAGACATTGAGACGGAGAGAAACAGAGAGATTGGTGCAGGTGACTCCTCCTCAAATATCCTTGCATCTCTTTCTCCACTCACTCACCTCCCTCTCTTGTTCTCATTTCACTGTTTAAATGGCACATAGATGCACAAAGGCTTGCCTGCGTCTGTATCTAGAATCAATTCAGATTTCAGCTGCCAATAAGCCAAATTTAGTAATACAGTGAATGCAGAGTATAATGTATTATTAAATGTAAATGTCAGACCTACATTCATCCACTGAGAGTCGTTTTTTTTTTCTTGTTAAAGAAATGTCATTTTGGTCATTAGGGGGTGGGGGGGAATCATCTTTTGCAAATTCACTAGTAATACTTCACCTTAACTCATACTATCATGTAGAATGAGTTCAGAGAGAAGCAGAAAAACAATGACACAGATACATAATTTTTCTACCGTTACACCTACAGATCACAAATGTCTCGTAAAGCACTTTAATGGTAAAAATGCTTTATGAGGTGGTTCTGATACCTAGCAATATCGCTATCAATACAAAGGCTGAGCAAAACCAAGAGTCCAACCGCAGCAGAAAAAGGTCGAGAACAAAAAGAGAGACAAAACAAGCAGAAACAGTCAGGCAACAGAAACATTTACAAATCAAAAGACAAAAAGCAGCATTCAGATTAAACAGGCAAAGGAAATAAATGAAAATAAAGCAAACTGGCATCATTAAAAAAACACAACAAGCACATTTTCATAATAAGTAGAGCTGTATGCAGTGCACATTGAGTAAATTGCTGTTTCTCATTTGGTCCACTAGATGGCTCTCTTTCTCCCTGCAGGATTTTCCCCTCTCACTGACAGCAACAATGACTCATATTCAACATGCTCTCCTGAATTCTAAGCAGTTAGGTAGATGCATTTGCATTAGGTGAGCAGAGCATTTGCAGACCTTTTATGCCGTTTGGAAACAGACAACCTTCCAATGACAGCAGACAGATGAACTGAACTTGATTTAACAGGTTGTCCAATGTGGAGAGCGAACACAACATACCTGCTGGAGTTGTGAGAAGATTTCAAGTTTTTAGCGGAGATGATGTTGAGAGACAGGACTGCGTCTGCAGCCGAATCATCCACTTCTGGCTTATTCCTGATTCGACCTACAACAGACAACAATCGATGTCATATGGCTGTAGCCTTTATAATACACTTTATAAAATGGTTATTTCAGGTCCTGGCTTCTGATTGGTCAATAGAGCAATCCAGCTGTGCTAACAGCAATTATTTCTTCCATTTAGGATTTTAGGACAAAATTTGTACTGACCAACCACCAGCTCTCTGACATCTTTCCAATGCAGCTCACTGCCCTTCTCGTGGATCAGAGTGACTGTTATTCTACGCTGAATGCCCTGAAAACACACGCAATACAGGCTACTAAAAGCAATCTCAATTTGAATCATTTATATGTCCTTTACTAAGGACAGTGAACATGATCTTTAAGCTAAACTACAGCTTTACAGACTGCAACTGCAGAGAGAATTCAATATTAATAGAACAGGGAGACAGAACGACATGATGTACATTGCAATGCAAAGATCTATGAAAATGTAATGCAATGATAACAGAATTTAATATTCAGTTATAATCAGTACATCATATTTGATATATAAATATAATAAGGTAATGTTAATAATATCAAAAGAAGAATTGTAGCCATATCATTTTAAGAGCAAATATTTATACTCCTATTAGTTAAAGCATAAATAGAAAGAATAAACACCTGGTGCAATAGGTATGTGCCATGACAGGGAAGACCTCCTGAGTGATCTACTACTGCTGGGATATAACTACAATAAACAACACACAATTCATATAATCACAAACACATTTTATAGCAACATATTTATATGAAATACTAAATGTATCATTTGAAATATAATATATGTAATAAATGTATAATTTCTCTTCAAATGTTGATTATTGCCTGAGGCATCAGAGTAAAACCATTTTAACCAAAAAGTATTGGGCCTGCATGTAGATATAAATATGGTTCACTTACTCTCCAGTGGGCTCCAGTTCACTGATCTCGAACCAGGCCAGCAGGTCATACTTGCTCAGCCACTGACCCAGGTTAGACTTGCTGATGGTGTTCAGTTTGGTGGCTGGCACTGCAAGGAAAGTAGAATATTAACAGGGCGGGAATATGATGAACCATATGACTGATGCATTTAAAAACAGCTTAATTTCTTTACTAAAAAGGCCAGGTTCTATTAATCCATAAAAAAAAATGCTGACCATGACAGATAAGCAATATGAGCATGAGTCAGGTAATGTGAAGAAACACAAAGCATCAGCTTAAAGGACGGTCATTATGTAGACTTTGGAAAATCGGCCACAAGAAATTCTACACTACATCGGGAAAATCAATACAGCCTGATTTGCTCCTAAAACTGCAGCTGAGGGGCGGCACTCAATTTCCTGCAGCCGTCTGCTGTATTTCTACAGTATGACGAAATGGGAGACAGTGGCGCTGGGGGAAAGCTGCAAGAAACCTTATGCTCAGAGACGGAAGAAAAACACTTGTGTAACTCATGTCATTTGTGAAAAAAAAATAAGCTTCTTGAGGGAAGCTAGAAAGAACATATGGAAAACACCTAACGTGATTTAATTAAACAGTACAGTTTCAAAGCATCACAAAAGGAAACACCAAGCAGCGGTCGTAGCAGTCTAGATCAACCAGGGAGGGAAAATAAGGGAGAGTGACACTTAAAAACACAGCAACTCAAGGAAAAGTCTTTATAGCTTTATATCTTCAGGATCAGGAATATCTACATTTCAAAGAACGTCCACTGGGATTCTGTCATCAGGTGGGGATGAAGGGCGACACTAGTCACAGTACATTAAAGCACAGCACAGAGCCAATCACTATCGATCTTAACTACTCTGCGCCTTTGAGGCTCTGTACCAACCGTCATGTTTGGGCACTCTGAGAACCGGGCTGTTGGGTACAGGGAGAAAGGGGAAGTGGGACAGCTCATCTGCCCCTTCCTCCAGGCTGGCGACGGCCGTGGAGGCCAGTGCATTGGCATGCTCTGAGAGTGTGTCCAACACCTGGCCGTGCATGTACCCGGTCATCAGGTACCTGATCAACTCAATCTTACGTGTATGGTCTGGGTGGGTGACACCAGGTTAGAGTGGTGAGGACGAGGATTGAAATGAAAAAGACAAAGATGGAGTTAAATGTATGCGAGAAATGGAAAAGATGAAGTATGCAGTTGCCCCAAAAACTATTTGTGCACTTAAAAATGTATGAATCTCTTTGCATTATAACAAAATGTTATATATCAAAGTGGCATTTATTTTGAAGATAAAATATAAAAATATGGACTACCGTTTAACAACTTAGGGTTAGTAAGATTTTTTTTCTTTCTGAAAGAAATTTATATTTTCATTTGATCATTAATCTGATTAAAAGTGACGGTAAATTATATATATATATATATATATATATATGAAATAAATGCTACTTTTGAATTTTCTATTTATCAGAGAATCCTAAAAAAAGTATCAATGTTTTTACAAAAATATTATGTAGCACAATAAATGTTTCTTGAGCAACAAATCAGCATATTAGAATGATTTCTGAAGGATTATGAGACACTGAAGACTGGAGAAAATTCAGTTTTGCTGTCACAAGAATAAATTACATTTTGAAATATATTAAAATAAATGCAGTCTTGATGAGACTTAAAGGGTTAGTTCACCCAAAAATGTACTATTAACTATTAAAGCAAATAAATAATATTATATATTATTATATGTAAATATTCTATATTATATAAAATATAAAGAAATTGTAAATATAATGTTCAAAATGCTAGTAAAAATGTACACTTTCTGGTTGTCAAATGCCAATTGGACTGATATTTTGTTATCTTAAGCTATAAAATTCATACCTTTTTAGGTGATTTAAGTGGCCAAAACTGTCCAAGTATTTTTTTGGGCCACTGTATAAGAACGTTTTTTTTAAATTAATATTTAAATTCTGGAATGGCACTTGGAGACTCAAACCACTTTTAACACAGCTCTCTGAATGAGATTTTATAAGATTTTTTTTACACTCTGCATCTACAATATATAAATCACAAAGAGCTCTACAGCTTTTCCAATTATCTACAACTGAGCTGTAGCACCTCTAGATTCATATTGCGATATAAAAGACTGACAGCTCGGGGTGAAGATCAATACACCGTCAGGATTGATGACACTTCAAGGCTACAACCTCGGTTTTATTTTCGTTCCCTATCAAAAAAAACAACAGTCTGGACCGGAACTGCTGACAGCTGCGTCTTTCAAACTGACTTGCTGCATAAATGAGATCCGGAGCCCTTTTGAGAGGAGATAACCATATCGAACGAAAGAGTTACAGATTACAGCATTGTGAACTGCGAGGTTTAATACATGAATTACACGAATAATTAGAGGAGATAGAGGAGCATACAAGCTCCGGGCGAGGATTATTCAAGGAATCTGCTTTATTATTACTTAGGCAAATTTAAGACTCTTCAAGCTGACTTAATGAACATGTGATGTTCTTTATGAAGACTAATGGAGATGTCATTTTTGAGTTATATAGTAGTTGCCATCATACCTGGTTTAGACAAAGGCATAGGTGGGGGGTAGTACTTTCTGGAAGGCTGAGAAGGGCTACAAGAGAAGCAGAAAATTAATCAGAAATGTAAAAAAAACAGATATATATTAATACTAATCAATCTGTATGCTGATTTAATCAATCCACCAAGGGCATAACCACAAAGTCAGGATTATGAGAACATTTATTTCCTGCTATATTCATACTATATTTTTTACAACAATTAAGATACGCTGTAGAACAACTATACAATATATGTTTCAGTTACTTATTTAAATACAAAACAAGCTCCATCAACATGTCGATAACAGAGGGAAATAATATTGACTTGGTTTGTTCAAATAAAAAATAAATAAGTAAATGTGTTAATAGAACTTACATTGGACATTTAACATTTTAAAAGCTTTCCTGTCATTACTTTATTTCATTTGATTTATTTTTCAGTTACTTATTTAAATACAAAACAAGCTCCATCAACATGTCGATAACAGAGGGAAATAATATTGACTTGGTTTGTTCAAATAAAAAGTAAATAAGTAAATGTGTTAATAGAACTTACATTGGACATTTAACATTTTAAAAGCTTTCCTGTCATTACTTTATTTCATTTGATTTATTTTCATGCCATATCAGCATCAAAGGCTATTTTCCTGTCAAAACTGAATAAGTTAAAGTACAATGTAATGTTGTTATTGTTAACTAAACTAAATCTATTAATCGATTTATAATTTAAATAAATTAATATATAAATATTAGATGAAAAACTTGAAAGACTTAAACGAAAATTAGAAATGTTGCAACTAACTGAAATAAATGAGTTTAGGTTGAAGTATTAAAATCACTTAAACCAAGACTGAAACAAAAATAAACATTACAGCACTGTAAAAAACTATAAAAGATAAAATGTTTAATTTCCATATTTGACAACTGTAAAATTTTATAACATCAGTCACTGACAAATTTGAATACTAGAGAAAAGTCATCCTTAATGTGGTTATGGCCCTGAAATGTAAATGGCCCTCAAAATATTGAATGATTTCAAGCTAAACATATGATTATGTTTATCAAATGCGTGATACTAGACAACAGGTTGTTACCTGACCACTTCCTGTCCATAGATGTGCAGTGGGTGCTGTTGGTAATGGCCAAACACTTCAAACACAACTGGCTTCGTCTTTATGTACTCAATAAAGGACTCTGTCACCTCCACTGAGATCTGGATGTGAAAACCGGATAAATAAGTTGACAACATGCGTATTTGCCTGACAATGTGTAATAATGAGGCATAATTCTGCATACGCAGCTAGCCTGATGAAATACTTAAATGAGAGCAACTCTGGATCGGTTATGCCACCATAATGTTCAATGTTTTCTCCTTAAAAGCTTGTTTCTCTCACTGCTTTCAACACTTACATTCTGTACGTGGTAAAAGCCCAGCGGGGCACCTTTGCCTGTGTTCTTCAGGGGCTCTGTGCTGAACGCCTCATCGTGACGATGGAGGAAACTGTTGGCAGCATGAGACAGGATTACTGAGAGAAGCGTGACTTATGTGGAGGTGTGTGTGTGTGCTCTGTCTGAATAAAGACCAATGAGACAGGAACGAAGGGTTGCCATAGAGATAGACTGACTCACTTGAATTGGCAGAAGATGTCTGCGTACTCGGGCGGGATGCTGCTCGCCTGCAGAACGGTGACGCGGAAAGTGAAAATACTGCCCACTTCCAGATGCTCTGCCAAACTGTCACCCAGTTTGGTGTCCACATTCCCAAGCTTTAAGTCTTTTAGACACAAAACACATTCATTAATATTAGATTTTGTTAATGGATCTCTAAACAGTTAAATGTGAAATTGCTGATTTTATGGTTGATGCTGGCTGATTTTCTTGGGCATTCCTTGCATTTTTTTTCTTGGCAAAACCTATTTCCACTGTGTAGAACCATCTAATGCTATAACAATTCTATATTATAAAAAAAATACTCTCAATCTATATGAAATCATTGATCTCTGCTAAATGCATAAATGTTAATCTTGTTTTTCTTGGTCAACAATTCTCTCAATTTTTTTTCTACTGTGTAGAATCATCTAATTCTATTAAAAAAATCTATATAAATAATCTAAATCAAGCATTTTATTTTATATGACAATTTTATATAGATATAAATTTATTATTATTTATTTTATTATATAACCTAATGCAGTTACATTTATTTTTATATTACGCTATTTATCACCACTATTAGAGGGTGTTAAATGCAGGCAAACTGGAACAGGTTGATGGTTATTTTATATTATTTGATGTTTTAATAACAGAGACACCATAAATCCATGGTCTTCTTTTATTGACCTGTTAAAACCTGCTAGAAGAATCAGTTTGGTCCCAAAGCTTTCGGGTCACTGAGGCAGTGTAAATCAAAAGCGACATAGCAAAACACAACAGCATGTAAGCATTTATTTTCACTCGGACTGAGCAGTTTTGTTCAGAGCTCAGAGGCTGCCAGCTGGCCTGTGCATCTACACTCACCCATGTCATTTATTCTGTTCATCTCCTCTGAAGGGGTGATGACCTCCGAACTCTGACCTTGACCTTCCACAATACGCAGCTCTTCCAAAGAGAGGCCAGAGCGGGTCATGACCACAGAGGAGAAATCACTCTGGATGGTGTAAGAGAGAGGAAGAAATAAAGAAAGGAAATAAAAAGATAAAGGCAGCGATCACAAAAATGTCTCACAACAACCGAAACCTTGAAGAAACTAGTACAAATGTCAAACCCGAGGCAAGATGTTTAAACTTCAAATGTTAACAATTTAGCTGGGTCGGTGTTTGGAATTAAAACTCTTTTATCAGATGAGACGAATAGTTTTTGTGAAAATTTTTTTTTTGTAAAGTCTCATTCGACTATGCATGAACAGGCCTGCTTCCACAATACGCAGCTCTTCCAAAGAGAGGCCAGAGCGGGTCATGACCACAGAGGAGAAATCACTCTGGATGGTGTAAGAGAGAGGAAGAAATAAAGAAAGGAAATAAAAAGATAAAGGCAGCGATCACAAAAATGTCTCACAACAACCGAAACCTTGAAGAAACTAGTACAAATGTCAAACCCGAGGCAAGATGTTTAAACTTCAAATGTTAACAATTTAGCTGGGTCGGTGTTTGGAATTAAAACTCTTTTATCAGATGAGACGAATAGTTTTTGTGAAAATTTTTTTTTTGTAAAGTCTCATTCGACTATGCATGAACAGGCCTGAGAGAGAGAGATAGAGAGAGATAGATATAGATAGATAGATGATAGGGATGGATGGATGATAGGGATGGGTGATAGGGATGGATGGATGGATTGATGATAGGGATGGATGGATGGATGATATGGATGGATGGATGGATGGATGGATGGATAGATAGAGGGGGGGAGGCTTGCTGGACTGACTCATACCTTTTTAAAATACTCATTGTCAAAAGAAATTTTAGCAGTGCCCGACTGACGCACACCAGATCCATAATCAGGAGCCTCTTCATCGGCTACAAAAACACAAATACCAAAGAATTAGGACACAAGTATCAACTGTGCTTAATTAAATCTGAGCCAAGCGTTAATTCATTTGTTAATATAGGGCAGCGCTCACCAGCGATGGCTTGGACCCCCACTCGCAGGAATCCTCGAACTTCTCCCTTCTCTGTTACTATAGCGACACGGTGCACCAGAGGCACAGGATACAGCAGGTTACTCAGGTACACGAAGGCTCTGGAGGAAAAAGAATGGCAATTATAGTACTGCCCTGAGAGTCATCGCCGCCTGACAGTCTCATGCACCATATGTACCATATGTAATAGTATGGAGAGTACAAGAGATGTTTAAAAACAGCCTAGCAGTGTTACACACAGTGCCTTCCTTTCACTGCAGGGCCATGGGTTAATTTCCATAACCCTGATTAACACCATCAGAGAATAATGGATATGATGTGTTAAGACACTTTCACTGAGCTGATGCAAACAAAACATGGCACTAAATAACAATAGACAGAAAAAAAAATTTGTCAACCTTGAAACTGAATGCCAAAAGAAAAAAAAAGGGCAACCAAATAACTCATACATTATGTTGTATGGACAAAAAAAAATGTATTGGTTTGTTGTGAGAGAAATTGTATTAGAATAGTTGATGTTTTCAGAGGCTAGGGGGCACATAGTCTAAATTTCAGGAGCTGTTTGCCGTCAAAGAGCTCCTCCTCCCCCTGTAGGCAGCCTCAAGGCCAAGATGGAGGAGAGCTATCAGTGAAGTCACAATGACGCAGGTCCATTTACGCCTCTGCATCGATCCAGACTATGTTGCCTCTCTCCTCCTCTATCCTTCTCTCTTGTATAGCTGACTGATAAATAATAGCTCTTAAGTACACTGAATGAAAATTCATATTAAAAGGAAAAAAAAGAACACAGACAAAATTAAATAAAGACATTAAACAAATGAACACAATTTAATATTTTCATATACAAGCACAATAAATGAATAAGTTAATAAAAATAAAGAAACTGGGGCTGTAAATCAAAGTTAATGTGTTAACAGATGGGATTAACACAACGTATTGCAACAATCATATTTTTTAAAGAACCCTTAGCTTCGACATCATCAAGGTTCAAATTTTTGTCTGACTTCTAAAAACTGATCTGAGCATTCCTTGTGTTCAAGTGTCCGTCTTAGACATACATTCACAATAGTCCCTTAGCAGAGAATTTGATTCTCAGTCAATGGAGAAAGTCATTCTTTATGGGAGACGGGATGTTTAACAAAAGTCATTTGCATTCTTGTATGGTGAAATTTAATTACCATCGAGGCTAAGTGCATATCACCCATAACTAAAACACTATCATTCATAAAAATGTTAATGTGAACTCCAGCAGAGAACAAATGTGGCAGGCCGGTGGCTAAAACTCTGCATATGTAAGATTAAGTTCATTAAGTGCTGAGAACATGGTTTTATTATTGAATTTTATTATTATTACATTTCTTTCTTTGTATTAGATTTCTTGCCTAAAAAGGAACTGAATGCTAACCATAACACATTTTAATCGATTGACAGCCCGATTAAAATAAATACAATGGATGAAAACAAACACAAATGTGTACTAATGTTTAGAGTACTAATGTTAAACCAAACAGATGGAGGTTAAATGTAGGCTGTGGAGAACTGGAGGAGGTATCTGTTATACCCGTGCAAGCCATTTCCTAGATCAGAGCTGATCTCACATTACTAGAAAATGTATTCAGTTTATTTCATTTTCAATGTATCCATCTTTAAATCATTAACAGCTGCACACTGAGCCACACAACTGTCTCCATTTCTCTTTGTCATTCATTCTCTCTCTTTCCAGCCCTCATTTTTCAGGTTTCCCCCTGAGCAGTGGCCGCCACCAACCTGCCCACCAGGATGAACCATGGGGAACGGTCATAGAAGGGGTCCTGCCCATCGCTGAAGATGTCAGAGCCTTCCTCGGTCCCAGCATCTGAGCTGGTGTCGTCCACGAAAGCCTCGTCATCCATGAAGTCCTCCATCTCGCTCTGCCTTTCGTCGGCCAGCTCAGTAATCTCAGAATCGGTGGTGGAGAGGGTGGGCGAGGGAGTGCGGTCGGCCAGACGCTCGTTCACACAGCCGTGAAAAATAGGTGAGCTAAAAAAAGGTGCGTGGGTAGGATGCAGGCACAAGTAAGAGTTTACAGGATTATTTAAATTAGCCACATTTAAGGGCCATGACTTTAGACATAAAATAGAAAACAATACATAGCAGGTACAGTGGGGCAAAAAAGTATTTAGTCAGCCACCAATTGTGCAAGTTCTCCCACTTAAAAAGATGAGAGAGGCCTGTAATTTTCATCATAGGTATACCTCAACTATGAGAGACGAAATGAGAAAAAAAAATCCAGAAAATCACATTGTAGGATTTTTAAAGAATTAATTGGTAAATTCCTCTGTAAAATAAGTATTTGGTCACCTACAAACAAGCCAGATTTCTGGCTCTCACAGACCTGTAACTTCTTCTTAAAGAGGCTCCTCTGTCCTCCACTCGTTACCTGTATTAATGGCATCTGTTTGAACTTGTTATCAGTATAAAAGACACCTGTCCACAACCTCAAACAGTCACACTCCAAACTCCACCATGGCCAAGACCAAAGAGCTGTCAAAGGACACCAGAAACAAAATTAT
>NW_015505262.1:913408-941361 GCF_001515645.1 Sinocyclocheilus grahami | reverse complement strand
GAGGATGTCATATGGTCAGATGAAACCAAAATATAACTTTTTGGTAAAAACTCAACTTGTCGTGTTTGGAGGAGAAGGAATGCTGAGTTGCATCCAAAGAACACCATACCTACTGTGAAGCATGGGGGTGGAAATATCATGCTTTGGGGCTGTTTTTCTGCAAAGGGACCAGGATGACTGATCTGTGTAAACGAAAGAATGAATGGGGCCATGTATCGTGAGATTTTGAGTGAAAACCTCCTTCCATCAGCAAGGGCATTGAAGATGAAACGTGGCTGGGTCTTTCAGCATGACAATGATCCCAAACACACCGCCCGGGCAACGAATGAGTGGCTTCGTAAGAAGCATTTCAAGGTCCTGGAGTGGCCTAGCCAGTCTCCAGATCTCAACCCCATAGAAAATCTTTGGAGGGAGTTGAAAATCCGTGTTGCCCAGCGACAGCCCCAAAACATTACTGCTCTAGAGGAGATCTGCATGGAGGAATGGGCCAAAATACCAGCAACAGTGTGTGAAAACCTTGTGAAGACTAACAGAAAACGTTTGACCTCTGTCATTGCCAACAAAGGGTATATAACAAAGTATTGAGATGAAATTTTGTTATTGACCAAATACTTATTTTCCACCATAATTTGCCAATAAATTCTTTAAAAATCCTACAATGTGATTTTCTGGATTTTTTTTTCTCATTTTGTCTCTCATAGTTGAGGTATACCTATGATGAAAATTACAGGCCTCTCTCATCTTTTTAAGTGGGAGAACTTGCACAATTGGTGGCTGACTAAATACTTTTTTGCCCCACTGTATATAATACAGACAATAATGAATTGCATTTTTTACTCTATTAAGGCAATAAGTTTTTATATTTTAACAAGACATCATAGAAACGGTTCTAATCTTGTTTATTGAAATAAAACATGGAAAAAAGATTAAAAAAACAAAAATCCCCAAAATTTTAATAATAATGTGGATAATGTGCACAGAGGAACAAAAAAAAACAATCTGCATATGAAATGAATGTTTAAAATAAAGACAAATGGATAAAAACATTGCATTCAAAAAATCTACATCAGCATACAGCAAAATACAAGCACAGAAAAATTTGGGAAAACAATGCAAAACAAATAAACAAAAAAAATCATGTGAATAAAGAAGGTGATTTGAATATACAGAGAAAAATAACTGTGTAAATGATTAAACAAAGATGTCGTGAATGATTTATGGGCTCCCTCTGAGAGCAGCTCTTTACAAACGAATATAACAAATTCTCACAGAATTACACCTAATTTCACAGTATTTAAAACCACAGGACATAATGATTTCTGTTTAACATGCTCAATCATTTCTCAAGTCATATGAACATGTTTACGTGATTAGCATACCTCCCAACCAACTTGAACCAATGGAAGCGGTCATAGAACGGGTCACTGCCGGTCAAAGCACCCTCCCCATCCTCACTCGGATTGGACGAGGCCATCTCGCCTGCACGGTCGTACATCTCTCGCATCTGGTCCAGCCTCTGCCTGTAAGAACATGACAAGTCAAGTCACATTTCTGATCACACATCGCAAACAATCAACGTTGAAACAAGTTTTGTGTGAAGTCGTGCAAATTTTCTGTCATAAATGTCACCATTAGAAAAAATTACAGCTGACAAAAAGCACTTTAAACACCATTTAAAGTAAAAATAAAAATAGCACATTTTAAATAGAGCTTTGGGATCTCTAAAAGGATTGTTCCAAATAATAATTGCACAAAAAATAAGAGCAAAACTCTGTAGATCACAGTCTGGTTGGCAGGCTGAGGCTTACTTGAGCTTCTCCAGGGACCAATAGTGAGTGGCTCCGTTCTTCAAGTCCTGAACCTCCACAGCCACCACCGTTCGAGGGAAAGGCCTAGTGTCATGCTCTTTCTCTGGAGGCAGCAGCTCCGGGGGCAGTGGAGAGTAGAGTGTGTCCGTGAGTAAGACAAACTGGAACTGGACCTACAAATAGATCATGTAAATGAGACATAAGGGCATAAACAAGGATGAATGATGTGAGCTGATGACTAATAGATTGTAGGTTCAGACATTTTTGGAAACTGAAGTAATGTATCAAAGCTGAATACAGCAGAAGATTTCCACACTCTAACGAAAAACAAATTAAATATTTCCTCTTGCCCCAATCAAGCTATAAATACAAAGTAAGAGCGCATGATAAATCAGAATAGAAATGTTTCTATCTCAAGGCTCCACAGCAAGGGTTATACACATATGAACTGAAAGTGGCATAAACAAGTATAAGAGAAGCAAGTGACCGAAAATGAACTGATGAAACTGTTCGTGTATGCTTTTTTTTTTTACTTTAATGAGACAACTGTTGAAAGCTGACAGATGGGTAATGAGTAAAGCAACGGGGATCTGTCTGACAATATGTAAATACAGCAGAACTTACTGGTAAACTGCCATCACAATGAAAAGCTCAGCCATACACTTTTACATCATGTTGTGGCACAGTGGCAGTAAAAAAAAACTGACCTGTCTGTTTTAGAGGCCATTCACACATATATAAAACATGCACAAGACCGTCCTTTTAGGCCTTTTTTCAGGGTTTCACACTGGGTGAAGTTAAAAACAGTTCAATGTTTAGATGCCTGACAAATATTTGCTGTACCTTTTTCTTGAGCTCCACACTGATGGCATTGGCTTCTTTGAGGTATACAGCATTGCCCCACAGCTGGTCTCTGAGGGAGGTGAACTGGTGGTATCTCCACTTCCTGAAAGCCCACTGGGCCAGCTCATACTCATGCTGGGTCCAGGGCACTGCAACAATACAGGAACAACAGTCAAACATGGCACGGCAGTGATATACTGTAGATGGTTGTGATTTTGCCAAGCAGGATGTTCTTATTGTTCCTAGAACAACATTCAATCAAACAGACTCTAGGGTCTGAGAGGTGTAGAGGCTTATCGGACTATTATCTATGTTCCTCTGATTGTTGGGGTAGTTTTGGTTGGGTTGAGGTTATGGATAGGGTTTGGACAGGAATGTGATTCAAACCATGTTGATTTAGGAACATGTCCTACATGTCCCAGTACACTGCACATAAAAAATCTTTAGAAATAGGTTTCATTTCATGCCATAGGGTAGCTTAACAACCACAAATATTAGATTCTGATCCTGACTATTTTGATTTTAGCATTTAAAATACACTACCTTCATCCTCCTCCTCTTCTTCTTCCTCTTCATCTGGGGTCTCTGCAGCCAGTGAGCGAGTCTCCACCTGTTTCTGCAGCTCTTGCAGTTTACTCTCATATACCTTTGAGAAGGTTTGATGAAGAGAGACAACAATCATATCAGCACGATAAACACTCACTGAACCTTAGAGATAAAGCTTCAGAAGGATGGTTACACTGTAGCTTTAGTAATGGTGTGCCATTTGGCTAGTTCAAGATGACAGAATAATAATTATACTTCTTAAATTTCTTTAATGACTTAGACTGAAGTTAAACTAAACAGCACTAATTTTGCACACAGAACTAGACAATAAAGATAATGTTGCTCTGCAGCTTCTAGGGTTGCTAGGGCATTGTGAGGTGGCTCAAGCAGAAAAAGCTCACCTCCAAGTTTCTTATCCCTAGATATGTTGCAAATCCATCCTTACATAAGTCTGTGATTGCATAACACAAAAGCTGTAGGATCAGCTACATGCTTAAGTTCAATACCTTAGATTTGAGCAGGTAGAACAGACTGTGCACCATAAAAATAGTAATTTTTTTGTGCGATTTCACAAAAAATGTGGTCCTATGTAATATTTTCCTGACATTTAAACACAATTCAGTTGTCCAACATAGTTTTATAACAAATGAGAATGTTCTGTCTGTAAATGCAATGTCAAAACAACTGTAAATCCCCTTATACAAGATGGGATGGCAGAGGATCCCCAAATCCAGGTGTGAAAACTTGTTGCATCTTTCCCAAAAAGACTCATGGCTGTATTAGATCAAAAGGGTGCTTCTACTAAATACTGAGCAAAGGGTCTGAATACTTAGGACCATGTGATATTTCAGTTTTTCTTTTTTAATAAATCTGCAAAAATGTCAACGATTCTGTGTTTTTCTGTCAATATGGGGTGCTGTGTGTACATTAATGAGGAAAAAAAATTAACTTAAATGATTTTAGCAAATGGCTGCAATATAACAAAGAGTGAAAAATTTAAGGGGGTCTGAATACTTTCCGTACCCACTGTAAGTGCTCTGGATTTGAAGTCAAACTCCTTTTATATTTAACTTCAAACTTATACCACAACACTGACTAATGGCTGACTGCTGTCATGCGTCCTAAGAGCTCTAATATGATGAAATGATCATGCTACTAATCTACTAATACACATTTTTAAATTCTTTAAATGTGATTGCTATTAAGTATATGTATATGCTATTAAGTAGACATTTAAGTATCGACAATCGATAAAGACATTTGGCTCAGTGTCAACAGTCAGTACATTTGTGACCTGGACCACAAAACCAGGGTAATAAGAGAAGCAAGTGTCAAAATTTAGATTTTTACATCATCTGAAAGCTGAATAAATAAGCTCTCCATTGATGTATGGTTTGTTAGGATAGGACAATATTTGGCTGAGATACAACTATTTAAAAAATCTGGAATCTTTGAGTTTGATATCTTAAATCTGGTTTGAGTCTCGGTACCGGCAGGGACTGTAGGTGGGGGGAGTGAATGACCAGCGCACTCTTCCCCCTTCAATACCACGAGTGAGGTGAGACCCTTGAGCAAGACACCAAACCCCCAACTGCTGTGTGTTTGTGTTCATTGTGCGCACACTTGGATGGGTTAAATGTAGAGCACAAATTCCGAGTATGGGACACCATACTTGGCTACACGTCACGTCATGTCACATCACTTTCACGTTTTTTCACTTTCAAACTTGTCCATTTTATTTCAGTCATTGTTTAAAACTTTGATATATATTTAGCACAGTTCAATGTAATAGCAATATTAGTAAACCATCAACACATCTTTGAGCATTAAAGATCATATGTTGCACAAAAACGCCCCCCTAAACAACACATTATAATACAGGGCCTTTTGGAGGCACTTGATATCATTGCATATAGATAAACACTGAACAGAAAAGTTCCCTTTAAAAAGGGTAAAAATACATTGTTTGTTTGACTTTATACATTTCCTTAGCTCCTCTTGTGGTAGTTAAGAGTAGCTGGCAGCACCGTGCATTAATGTTAGCATAATATTCTTTATTGGAGCAGGGAAATGGCATGTCTAGATAACAGTTCAAAATAAAGATTATCGAGGAGTGACTTATACTTTCATTTTTGTGCAGCACTAAAAGGTGAAGTGTGTAATTTCTACTGCACTAAACAGATTTTAAAAAAATAACGACCTGTCAACATTTGGGTCCCAAAATACGGGAGACGGGGTGGGGTGCTTTGGGTTGGGGCGAGGCAAAAGTATTATTATATTAATTTAAACAATTATTATCAAACAATTACTTAAACTGTGTTGTGTATATCAAACTGCGTGTTTTCTGCGTAAAAATAAGGGTCTTTGGCTTTGGACTAAAACAAAAAGCAGAAGGAATTATTGAAAAATGCAAATTCATTCTCTTCATTCTTTCGCTTTACACCAGGAATATAGCCATTTCCTCGATAACTGCAGTAAACAAAGCAGCGCAGCACCTGATTTTGCAACTTGCAGTGCTCACATTTAATCAGTGTTGGGCAATTTACTCTGAAAATATAATAAAATTACTGATTACTCCTTTTAAAAGTAATCACATTACTGTTCTGATTACTTTATTTCAAAAGTAATTAGTAACGTTACTTTTTTCTCCATGAAATCCCAGCATACACACTACCTATAAATATTCGTTATTAAAGCATCAACATTCACAAAACACTTTTTATTATTTTTAACTAAAGCAAGTGGCTGCTGCGTGCATGGTTTGGCATGGCAGAATGCCAGCAAAGAGCACTGTTCAGACATCTCAGTTCATTGCAATCTCACAAATCTCTGTTATAACACAATAAATAAGCATAATGAATCTTTCATAATGTCTACAATTTGTGTGTTATAATGAGAGGATTCGAGAGCAAGCAAATTTCAGCACTGCATTGCTCAACGCTGCAAACACGTGTTATAGCCTAAATAGAAACTCTGCATACGCTTGCACCTGTTAATCGTTTATATTAGTTCATGTTGCTTTTGTGCAATAGATGAATATACATTTTTTTTGTTCTAGATATTTTATGTTGATATTTCTATTTTGCTGGAGTCCCGTGAATCATTTTATTCTATTCTGTTGAGGAAGTACAGACGTTCCTCTCGTTGATAGCAGAGGAGCGGATCCAGTGAGAGCTTGATGGAGTGACGCGGAATGAAAACGTTTTTCAGGAGGCGCGGCAATAGATGGCGCAACTATAACGACATGTGAATAATCCCGTCCACTCTAAAGCGGTACTGAACTGCAGTGGAAACGCAAACCGAGCCGTGCCATGCCGTACCGTACTGAGCCGTGCCGAGCCGAGTCTTACCACGCAGTGGAAAAGCGCCATAATCAACTGGCACTTGACTCGACAGTGCGTGTGCTACATCCTTTTTACAATCTAGATTATAAAACACTGCACTCTGTCAGCAATGTAACGCGGCAGTAACGTATAGAGACCACGGCTTGTAACTGTACTCTAATTACTATTTTGAAAATTATAACGCGTTAAATTACTCCGTTACCAAAAAAGTAATCAAATTACAGTAACGCGTTACTAAGTAATGCGTTACTGCCCAACACTATTTAATCAATTAAAAACCATAGCCTTTTGAAGTGTAAGCTATGTCTCAATAAATGATTTTAGCAAATGGCTGCAATATAACAAAGAGTGAAAAATTTAAGGGGGTCTGAATACTTTCCGTACCCACTGTATATTTGCTTTTTTCACCGGAGCACCAACTGAGTCTTCTCCTCCCATCCCATTTCTACCAGTGATCCTTTCCTTCCTGCGGTAGTCATCACTGTGTAGGTTGCCGAGTTGAGGGGACAAATGGGTTGAAATTTGTATGTGTCGATTGTGTGACAAGGATGCGTTTCATACAAGATCTGGCAACTGGGCAACCTTAGAATTTGTTGACGTGATTATTCATTTAATGAGGTTTGGACCACACAAATTACGGGAGTTTTACCGGAGGCGAATGTAGCAAACATATAAAACACCCAGTGGGATTTTTTTACAGAAAGATAAAAAATACGGGAGAATCCCGGGAAAAACGTGAGGGTTGACCGGTATGATAATAATTTCGAACACTCCCCCAATCTGTCATTCGACAGAAATAGAGACAGCCCGCCACCAAACTGACATCACTGGTTGAGTCACTTGTCACAAATTACGCATTTCACCTTTAAACTAGAGTCCTGCTTCTTTATTTATCCGGTTTCTTGATTTCACCTTTTTTAAGGGAAAGTAATTGTGTTTTATGCACATATGCATTACTATACCAAAACCCAGGGGTTTCAATAGAAATAAGGCAGCATTTCTGGCAACAAAAGCATTCAAGTTCTTCATTCATATGAAGCAATGCTAAAGCATGGACTTTTGGCCTATTTGGCTAACACTTAGCCATGGAGATGACATGAAGAGGATTTCAGAACATGTGCTTTGGTAATACGCAGCTGGTAGCGGGTAGCATAATTATATCAAGGCTTAAACAGGGAAATCACAGTGGCTTAAGTGTAAGGACGTACAACTACATTAACCCTACGTGAACAATTACGGTGTTAAAAGGAAAAAGCTGTGGTAAATTTAATCAAGTACTCAGTGGCATTACTTATACAGGCTGTGAATTTATGTGAGACTAAAGGAGAAAATAAAACGCAGTGCAGTATATACCCGTCCAGCAAATTTGATTTGGCTTTTAAGGGTTTTTCCTACCCTAAAAACATGCTACAACTTTCAAAATGAGCCTTGGAAACCATGGAAACAGCCCTGTTAGAGGTCCTTTCCATCAGACGTCTCTGGTGTTTTTTGTGGGCTCGCTTGCCACACAGCGGACACCCGAAAATAAATGCAATTCTAATCATGTTAAGATTTAGGAAAAAAGTGTTCTAGAACGCTGTCTCCACCCCGTGGGAACAGTCTGTCCCCCCTATTGAGGATCAGAGTGCAGCAGACAGTTTAGAGGAACAAAAGATGCAAAGCACGCTTTGAAGCAGTTCTTTTACTGCGCTTCACAAAAAACATTGCCTCTTTGGATATGGATGTTTAGTGCAGAGTGGTTTGTACTCAAAATGAGGCAGAACCAAACTTAAAAACAAAGAGGCAGTTATTTTGATGAAAAAGAAACTTCTTACCTAATTTAGAGGTGGTGTCTTTATCTTTCACATTAAAAGACTAAAGCAAATTCTGTAAAAATCATTCTGTTTCTTCATATATTGCTATTACTTATTTTTAAGCGCCAAGTACAAGGAGATAAATGCAATGTTAATGACACATTAGTGAGTCAAAAAGGCACTTAAAAACTTTAAAACACTCCTTCACAATCCTTTACTCATCTACATAAGGCAGCTAGAGAAAGGCCTTTGCTGCCACCTTTCATATTCAAACTATTTAATGGGGAATACCAACTCAAGGACCCAAAACTTAATGAAATAAAACAATTTGCATAAAATGTAACAGTAAAAATGTCATTTGCATCTCTGACATGCGTTTTGAAACATTCAAGAATATAAAAGTTTGGCTATTAACCTTCCAGCATTTACTGGACATATCACCCATGCATCTTGAATGCACAAATATGACTGAATTGAAGATTCAGAAACTCAAAATTCAAGTAATGGTTCAAGGTTCTCTCACTGGACAGTATGAAATGTTGCAGTGTAGTGGTTATGTATTCAATTCTTAGATCTATTCAGACTGTCAAGACCAGCAGCAAAACAAAGGTAAACTGAGGCAAATCAGTGTAAAGTACTTTGCAATTCCATGATGGCATCTCAAAAATATACTAAAGTTTTAAAAAAGTTAATACTACAGTCAAGAACTAAAGGGTGTCTCTCTCAAAACTCATATTTCCCAGTACTTTATTGCAAAAAAAATGCTTATTTTATGAATCAAGGTTCAAGAACACTATTTTGAGATCTTCTTGTAGTTTGGACACCTTTAACCAACACACTTATTGCTAGCCTTTTTACCCATATGCATAACTATCATGGATTGAGGATCAAATTGTTGATGCAAGGTGCTAATGTGATATTTTCCAGGCAGATCATTGCAATTTGAATCTACAAATGACAACAATAACCTTCAATTGCTTAAAACAAGTGTCACATAACAGTTTGACTTGATAGGGACAAGCTGTCCAATGCTGTGATGAGTCTGTGATGTGTGATTTTTAGTGTCAACTAGTTCTGTACATGAACCTATGCCCTGCTTCCAATGTCACACTGTGGTTTCTCGACTGCCCTTCAAATTGGGGGAAGACATTTGCCTACGCATACGGGGTGGCGTGTAAAAATAGTTGTGGTGGCTCGGCTGCTGATTGGGTGGGTACTGCTGGTAGTTGTTGATGGCATCAATATTGTAATGGTAGAGCTGTTGAGTTGGATGCTGTTGTTGTGGATAATGATGCTGGTTTTGGTTGTAGCGTGGCTGGTAAAAGGCCTGTTGGGGATGAGGGGGCTTCCTGTTCCCAGAATTGAGGGACTCTGTAGAGTCAGAGGCTCGCTGACTGCTGTTGAAGGAGTTACTTCGGCCTCGTTCATGGAGTTTGTGGCTTTGATTGTGTCTATGGCCCTGCTCTAAATCTTTGCTTCTACGCTGACCGATGGGACTAGGAAGAGTAGGGTATGTGTGAACGATGGGCACCACTTGTTCTCTGGGCTCTGCAGCTTCCCCTTTGCAGTCTTCCTCTTCCTGAACCGCTTCTTTGGGAACTTTCAACTCAATCACCTGTTCATCTGTGATGATTATATGAGTGCCAGGGGTCCAGGAGTTGCGATGTTTGGGGTTACTCTTGAAGGGGAAGCGCAGCTTGCGGTCTTCAGGTGGGATGAAGCGGTGAGGTCCGTTTTGCCTCCGGAGCTGCTTGGAAATCTCCTGTTGCTGGAGGTTCTTGAGGCGTACCTGCTCTTGTTGCATCCACCGCATATGTCCACGTCGTAACGCAGAATCATCATCCATCATCTTAGACGCCTGCTCATCTGACTGTTCACCGTTGGGTTTCTCCTCAGGAGCTTTACCCTCACTGGAACTGCGGGCTCTCATGGGTGCACTGCGAGCGTTTTTCTCCTGGGACTCGTTGGAAATTAGTGGAATCACTTGCTCCATCTTCAACATCTTATTCCGAAGAGCTCTAATCTCTTCGTCCTTCGTGTTGTTCTGCTTTTTCACCTCTTGCAGGATGTCTTCCAGTTTGTCAATGTGCACTTTTAGGTCATCCATGTCAGTTATACCTCGACCGTTGGTTATGACATCTTCGATTCGTTCATCACCAACCCCTACAGTGTCCCAGACGTCTCGAGCCACCGCTCTCCAAGAATCTCGTTCATTTGGGTCTTTCTTGTTGTAGGTGGCACAAAGCTCTTTAATTTTTACTATGGCCAGAGCCTCAATCTCTTGACGGGTGTGATGGAAATCATTCAGAGCCACCTCGTAGCAAATTTCTTTGACTGCCTGGATCTTCAGATCAGAGATAGTCACCCATTTGGAGTCCTTTGTAAGGCGACGACGTTGAGGGATCTGGTACATTTTGACAGGCTCCCGTCTTTTACCGCTGCTGGGTAAACCACACTTTTTGACTATGGTTTGGAGCTTGCTGGGAGGAAGTTTCTCCCGAAGTGAAGTGATGAGTCTCCAGCTCTCCTCACACGACCTCTTATCAGAGTCGTCACCACTATCAGAGTCTCCATCCTTGAGAGAACAAAACAGGAAACAAACCAAAGAGTGCGAAAAACAAAATGGGAAAATTAAAATGGGATATCGAAATCAAAAGGAATGCTTCTGTAAAGAATGGACAGTGTTGTGATATGCAAAATGGGAACAGCTAAATGAGATGATGCTTTGCTAAAATTAGATTATAATGAAAGCAGAAGCACTGGCTACTGGTTTGTTTACGATAAAAGTTAACCTTCAATCTATACATGTACATTTCTGAAGTATTTGTATTATGACTATAAACATCAGATACACAGGATTTCCCAATTACATATGTGAAACTTTCTAGAGATTTTCAAAAATGTTGGGGAATCAATACAACATTAAATGCAGAAAAACGTACAAATCGATCCATTAAGCTGAGAAAAAATGTCAACCTGCTTGACAATTTCTAACTACCTGCAGGAAAAGACTGCAAGTTGACCACTGATATGAAAATTTTAGAGAGGATTATTTACTTGCAGATGCATTTTTGACAATACTCAAGCTTTCTAAACATGGTGATGCTGTTTTTTAGATTTACAGTGGGTAGATATAAATTCAAATCACCGTTATTCCCAAGTTGCATATCACTATAAAAGTAAACGCAAGGCATGACTTTCATGATTATGAGAAAAATGTCAACAAAAAGGGGATACATGTTGCTCGATCTACTGTTATTGTTGTTGCGCTGGTTTCTTTTTTGTCAAGTTTATATTCATGACATCCTCTTCAATTAGAGCTCTTGAAAATTGCACCCCAAACATGCTTCAGTGGCATGCAACAAAGCCTGACGAGTTTTGCTTCATTCCCCCACTTGAAGTCCTTGATAGAGAAGATTTGGTTTTAGAGTTCTTCTAGCTCTAGAAGTGGGTTAGACTTTTGCGTGTTTATTACAGGTCAGTACAGAGAAGAAAAAAAGAGACAGGACAGGCTTGAAGGAGGTTAAAAGCATCGATTTCATCCACTACAGTTAAGAGGTTAGTTGAGAGAAAATGCAGTTTCTCATTTTCCAGGTCAAGTAAAACAAGGACAATGCAAAAAAATCACAGTCAAATAACAAAGGAGACAGCTGGTGACCATGTAATCGTGGCTGTGTAATCAGTGCAGTGTGCGATATTGGTGTCGTTCTGTGTATGAGATTATATGAATGAGACCATCGACGCATTGGAGAGCTTGTCATCATTAAGACCCCCAGCATGGATAGCTGTGTTATAGCATGCTCTCTGTGCCTGGCCAGACACAGATGTGTAGAACTCAAGGCTACAGATGTCAATGAGAAACCACATTGTCACTAGCCTTCATCAACTACAGCAGAAATCTTGGGTTATGGCAACAATGCATTGGAAATATCAGCAATTGCATTGAGAACACCAACAAACTCAGATGAAACGAAATCTATCTGGGTAAATCAAATGCTGACTCAAGCTTGACCAGCTTATCAACACTGCTCAGCAACAAATACTAAATGAGGTACTAAGTACCTTGTAAATTAATCTGTTAAACATGCTACAAAAACAAATCATGCAAAAGCAGCATACAGAATAAACCAAAGAAAAGACCTCCAATTAAAATTAAAGACCCCATGAAAAATGGTGTCGGCGTAGTTTGATGTCAACTCTACGATGTAAAAGACCTCCAAATATAATGATTTTTGCAAAAGTAAGAATTTTAATAAATATTTGCAAAGACCCATTTATACTGTGTGAAAAAATATTAAAATTAAGTGTCATATTATGAAGTTAAAATGAAACAACTGACTCGTATATGGTAACCTCTAAAGCAAAAAACTTTTATATCATATAAAATATCATATACATTTTTTACTATATCAAATTAAGTTGACGATGGATCTTTTTTGTCTACTCCCACAATATTACATAAAAATATATAACCCTGAAGAATGATATTTAATTGAATTCAAATCCTTTTTTTATATTCACATTAAAACATTTAATAAATATTTTAAGTTAAATTACAGTTCTAAAACATACAATTGTCAAATAATTTATTTTCTCTTAAAAAAGCTCCCAATTTGATGTCATGGAGTCTTTAACTGGTACATGGCAAACCAATGCCTTACACAACAATGGATTTCATAAAAACACAGATTACTAATTATAAGCCGAATTGTTGCTGATGCTGTTTTGAAAAGTTACATCTCAAATCTATGAGAGAGAAGTGAAAATTTGAATAAGAAATTCTCACTAATTCTTGCTGTATCAAACTGAATATGTATATCAGTCCATTTCAGCGATGGGCCATCTGCTATCTCAATCCAGACAGAGTGGATTCAGTTACCATGCAAAGAGGTTCAGCCATGCACTGGGAAAAGTGTTTCTCTCTCACACACATACAGACACACAAAAGTCTCAAGTTGTCAGAGCTAATAGTGCAGAATTAGTGCTGGTTGGACTTCAGGAGAGCAAGTAGAAAACTAGGGGCCCGTTTTACTCAGTTCATCAAATGGCACATCTCTCCCCTCAGCCTAAAGAAAGTTGCTAACAAAATCTGGAAGGACAATTAAGGTCTAACTGAAACTAAAGAACAAGGTCCTCTTATAAACAACAGAAAAAAACAAGAATTATCAAAGAGATTCAGCCTTACCAGTCTCTGTTGCTCAAGCAGCTGGTCCGCTTCTTCCTTCTCTTTTTTGTACAGGATCTCCATTTCTGTAAGCCTGATATAATACAGTGCGAGACCACTGCATCAAAAAGCTGCTCTTTCTTACAACTCCCTGCATTTCCTTTCCGCAACATAATCCTAAAAATCCTTCTTACAATAATCCAATTCATATGTGCTCACATTCCATACCAAGAGCTTAAACTTCATAAAATGTAGATTTTGTCTTCGGTAGCTGCTGGGTGGCCCCAGCTATGGTTGGCTATCCAACCCTAAACTATGTATTAACTGTAATCCACACTTCCTTTGAAAGAATTTTGCGAGTTTGAATACAAGTTAAGCTCTACCGACAGCATATATGACAGCATATATATAGTATTATGTCAGTTACCACAGAAAATAATTGACATCCTTAATTTAAAAATAAATTATATTTACAGTAAGACAATAAATGTTCAAATGCATGTACATGTATGTGTTAACCAGAAACCAGTGTAAACATTTACTATTACTTGCCTGAGTCAAAACCATATAATTCTTGTAGTGATCATGGAGTTGTCGTTTAATAAAATCTGATGATTTTTAGGGCTTTCGTACCTCTTCTCCATCTCTTGCTTCATGTCGATACCCTGTTTCTCCAGAAGTTCTCTTTGGGCGAAGGTCCAGTCTACTGGCTCTACAGGGGTCTCTGCTGATGGTGTCTTCTCACGCTCAGCGCGAGCCTGCTCAGGGTGGTTAAACCGGAACACGTGGTTCTTTCCCATGATAATGCGGTTACCTGAGGAATCAACAGGTTTGTACACACTGGAACAACATAATGGCCTATCAATGTATTGTCCAACTTGAATATGCAAGGCTTGTGATGTCAGCCATTTTCGGTTCTTGTAGCTATACAAAGTCCATTATGCTGCCTGATTCATTTGTTCAGGCATTTGTTCATTGACATTTATCACATTAATGCATTATCGTAATCATAAACACACTGGTCTGTAGCACAAATAGTTTTAATGTTTAATGCATTTTGTTATTCTTCTAGTTAATTACCTACAGAGGCTAATGAGGCACATTCACAGGAAATAGCTTACATTCGCATTGAAAACTAAAGTGAATAGTTCCCAGATTAAAATGTTTCATTTGTTTTTTGTTTTTTTCTACAGTACAATCAACCACATTAAACCAGAGCTTAAAAACTGCATAAATGAAATGTGCAGGCAGCTGTCAGTGAGTCACCTGAGCGCAGTTGGACTGCAGAAGTCACACGTTTTCCATTCACATATGTTTCAGATCCCTCACATGGCTCCAACATGACAATCACTGCACAGACAGAAGACAATTCACTACCTCCAGCAGAAAAGCATAATAACAAATGCTCATTGAGTAAAAGTGTAAAGAACAAAGAAATAATCTTTGACAGAAATTGTTCATTTGCACTGATTTATAAGCGTTTAACAGCCGAGACGTGAACCGAACACAGTTAAACTGATCTAAAGATGTAAGTGAGCTCTAACCATCTCCGTTGGCACTCCTCTCACTGCGGAAGATACAGTGCTCCTCTTTGATGTGCGCTCCACTTAGAACAATATCCTGTCTTCTTTCTGCATCTGCTTGGCCCACCCTGTCAAAACAAAGACATTTATTTTAATTAGCACAGAGATATTCTGACATCCACATCACAGAAACATAACCAAGCATAATGCAACAAGTTTTTAGTGACAAGCCAATTTTCTCACAGCAAACATAAAACTGTTACATGATGTGACACGAGAATTACAGCCAGTCATATTTTATGTTTAATGAACATTGTGAGGAACAGGATTTTGGAACAATGAAAATTAGTCTGTAAGTTGAACATTGCCCATAATAAGAAGTCTATTTTAATTGGCGAAGTAGACAAATTCAGGACAGAAAAATCCTTACATCAAAGCAGTAAACAACATCATGTCCTTTGTAGGACCCTTGACTGGTTGGATATGTAGCAATCATAAGATGCCTCAGTGCAACATACAGACAAGAGATTTCTGACAGTTCTGGAAGTGATTTCATACCTTGTTATTCCATCTTTGATATAATAAAGCAGACATTCTGACATCAAAGGATCCTCATTCAAGTTCACCAGGTGAGGGGTCTGTAGGGAAACAGGGTCAATGATAATGTTAGACAAGTCAGACAAAAGTGACTAATGTCACTACAGCGCCAGTTGCATTCAAGGGCCAATTAAAAGGTGAAATAATGAGGTTAAATGCCATTTCAATGATTTATAATGACTCACAGTAAGCCATTAAATGTGGCTTCTTCAGCGGCTGATAATGCACTACATTAGCCTCTATCAACTAAATAACTAGAAACTACTGCACATCATAATCTACTAATATACCACCAACCTTTTTGGGTGAAAACACCCCATTAAAGTCAGTATAGAGTTCACAGGGCCTTTCAACGTAAAGCTATTTGACAGTCAAAATGACAGAGAGATGTCAGAGAAAAAAAGGAGAGAAATTGAATGAAAGCATGAATAAGCAGGCAAATAAAAAAATTTAATGACAGGGAGGAGATGCCTTGTTTTAGAGGCAGGCTAACTGTGTTGATGTGTTTCAGGGCAGAACACTAAAAAGACAATGCAATTATGGTAAAAGTACTTTCTGGCACACAATGGGCCTTGTTTTGCAAGCAAAAGCATCAGTCCCTGATGTTTCCAGCTACCCTGTAGTTATAAATATATTACACTTATTTTTATTCTGTTACAAATCTGTACAAATACAATACAAATCTGTTGTAAAAGGTGTCTTTACATGTTGACATATAAACATCCAGTCAGACATTAAATCAACTAATAATTCCAAAAGGCAAAAACTTTTTGTACTATTTATTAAAAGAACTGATTGATCAGACTCATGAGTCTCATTCGTTTTTGAATCTGTCAAAATCGGTCACGTTGCATGTCGATGCAGGAAACACTATAGCACACTGATGGTGATGTACATTAATCTGTTCATAAAATTTAATTAAATGTGATGTGTGAAAATGTTACTATTCAGTAATACACAACTATGGTTTGCTACATGAACTATTTTTGAAAAAAAATTCTACAAACCTGATTAGAAGAATAAACACTAAAGTCCTCAATAGACAGTGACGTTGGTCTATCAGGACCAATCTAATAGGATTCCATTGCAAGAGGCAAGCAAAACAAAAGATAAAAGAAAAAAAGGAATGGAAGAATAATGATGATGGATGATGAAATACGAAGAAAGAAAGGCCCAGACATGAGGAGGTGGTGACTGGTGCAGACAGTAATGGTGATTAATGAAGAGGAGTTTACATGTGTTGTACCTTTTTAGGAGAGAAGACACCCAGGGTTCCCCCATCCTCCCGTATGGCCACTCCCATCTCTGCCAGCAGTGCCTCTCTGAGGGGAGGGAAGGAAAACATCAGGCTCATGCTGAATGACAGTACATTCAACACCTTTTTATGAACAGTTTGCACTAAAGACATCTGGAAAATATTTCTTGAATATTTGAATGTGCATGTTAGTGTTGAGGTCAGTGTGTTATGTGCGATTTGACAGCTGCTTAAGTCTGGTACTGACTGGCACCAGCTGAGCATGCAGGCACATAGCAGACACTCCTCATGGGCATTATGGGTATGGGCACAGAGACAATAGGAAGGAAGCCAGATGGCACCTAAACCCTCACTGACCTCTCCATACGGATGGCCTCAGTCTTCCTCAGCTTCTCCTCCCAGGTCTCATTCAGCTCGGCTATGATCTTCTCTGACTCCTGCAGGATGGCAGACAAAGAGGGTCAGCATATTTCAAAGGATAATTTGGAAAAATATGCTTTGAGGTATAAAACATGGCCTGAAATGGCTAAATATTGCTGGCACGATAAAATGTATATAGATATAGTAGACTATATATATAATTTACACTAGCTTACACTGCTCACCAAGGTTGATTTATTTGATCAAAAATACAGTAAAAAAAAAAAAATATTGTGAAATATTATTCCAATTTTAAAGAATTGGTTATGGTTTCAAGTCCGTGTGCAATGGGACAACTGCCTGATGTGGGGTCAAGAGCAGTAAACACAGTTAAATATGGGAAGCCCAACACAAATTTTCCTCTATTGTATCTGGCCCTTATTGTCCCTGGCCAGGAGGAAGACCAGAACCATCTGGCCTAAGGGACAGGAAGCTCCCCCTAGATCCTTCCTAAAGGGTTAACACCCCTGCCATCTGTTCATGCAGAAAGTAACACTGTGGCTTCTTTAAACCTGTAAGTTGATCCTTCTGACAAACCCAGATAACTACAGAGGACAGAGGACTATACATATACACTACTAGTTTGGAATAATTGTATACGGGAATACAGGGAAATATTATTACAATTTAAAGTAATTTAATTTTGTTTTAATATATTTTAAAATATATATATATTTATTCCTGTAATGGTAAAGCAGCAGTCATTACTTCAGTTTTCAGTGTCACACGGTCCTTCAGAAATTACTTTTCAAAAACATTTTAAAAATCCTAATTATTCCAAACTATTGATCAGTAAGTAATGGATTGTAAGCAGGGCAATCACAGATGACATGTAGTGACTGGTTTGCATGTGAATCACACAGGACAAACTGACATCGATCTGATTATGTTATTGATTAAGGTCAATGCTCTCACATTTTATTATACATCCATATGTTTTGTTGATACAAAAGAACAGGTCTATTTCTGTCTGATTTTCTGCCGAACTGCGTCAGAGGCTGACGTCACTGGTGTGAGCCACTTGCCGTAACCATGGAAACTAATGCCTGGAAGCTCTAGCCACGTACATTTTTTTCTCTCTCTTTTCGTCCTTTACCATCTCACACATTTACAGAGAATCTCAGTGAAGACATTAATGGCTGTGTGTTGAGTTATTTTGAGGGGACAGCAAATTTACACTGTTATACAAGCTGTACACTCACTACTTTACATTGTAGCAAAGTGTCATTTCTTCAGTGTTGTCACATGAAAAGATATAATAAAATATTTACAAAAATATGAGAGGTGTACTCACTTCTGTGAGATACTGTATATATATATTTTTTTTATTTTTATTTTTTTGTGCAAATATGACTTATTCTGAACCAATATTCTTATCAGTTTTCTATCAGCTGTGACATATACATCTGAATGTTTTTTATATTTAATCCAAGGGCATTTTTTACCTTTATAGAGGGCATTTTCCCCCTAACCTCATTAATACTTCATCTTTCATTTCAAATTCTTACATTTAATCTATAAACTCAATTATAATAATGTGATTATTGTTATCTATACGTTATCAAATTAAACATTTACACTGACAAGCATATACAAACAAGAAAAGATGGTGGAAATTATACTTTTAAACTAAATTAAAATGCCAGTAGGTGCCAGTAGTGAGCGTTTATTGAGTGAGTCACTGAGTTGTTCATTTAAGCGATTCGTTCAAACGGCTGATTCATCAAATGTTTATACATGGGCTAATGAAACTTTGACTCAACCGATTCGCTCAGAACACGGAATCATTCAGCAATGAATCGGCTGGTTGCTGTGAGATGCGCAGTGGTTTGGCCTAAAAGTGACCTAATATTATTGTACTTGCTTATTGAACGGTTTATTGAACTATTAAACAGTCATAATGGTGAAAACGTTGTGTGACGTTGCCTAACTAACTGTACTTAAACATAAAAGTAATATTTATTTAAACATTTAACTTTTTAAATAAAACTTGGTATTAACAACCCAGAAATTTCACTGGTATCAACTAATGAAATTTCGTTATGACAATGTCATAATGCTCATAGGTGTTCACAGACAGCTGATATATCAGATATCATTCATTTAGACACAATCTGTCAGAACGAAAGCATAACAGCACAGATGAAGTCCTTGAAATACTCTCAGGTTGCCATAGTGATCCAGAGTAGAGTATACATATGTATGAGAACATGCAAATCACTACCAGTAGAACATTTTGAATGTAAAAGGTCAGCAGGTGCCTGAAGCACCTCCATTAGCTTCTTACACATTGTTAGCTAATTAGTTTTGATTAATTCAAGAGGAAACCTCTGTGACGCCATGAAATGGTTTTTCATTTAAGCCCTTGACTCTTCTTTTGTTTGGAAAATGCTTGTCTGTGTACCTTCAGCCTCTCGATGGCTTCTTCTCCGCCCGGCGTGGACATGATGCGCTCCTGGATGCTTGAGACGGACTGGAGCCCTGCCTGGCTGCACAGAGAGCCTGAAGATGGAGAGGCTGTCAGGCAGCTCATAGGTGCTGTGGAGAAATGGCCAGGCCGTTGGTTCTCTGAGGCAAGCAAGTAGCTATGCTTATTGTTGTGTATATCTTTCAGGTCTGAGTCACAGAGGAGAGACAGGCGATGCAAGGAGGAAGAAGCGAAAGTGGTGGAGACAGAAATGTGAGAGAGTACAGGAGACAGAAAGAAAGAAAAAGGACAAAGAGAAGGAAAGGCCAATGTAAGACACACAGTTTTACAACAACAGGATTACAACAAACACGCCAGTCAGACAGTCTGATACAGTTTTCACCTCAAGTCGTTCTATATGAACACATTTCTATCCCCTATACTTTAAAAATCCTATTCATAAATCACCTTTGTTGTCCAGCAATAACATCCTTAAAACAAGCTTATTAAAACATGTTTTGGGGAATGTATCTAAATTTAATTGTATTTTGTCTTGTTCCATTGTCAATTCTTTAACCGTAAATCTCACTAAATATAGCTTAAATGAGCAAATGAAAAACATGATGGACCAAGACAAATACACTTAAATTCTTTTTTTTTTTGTCTTGTTGAATATTATATTTTATTTGGAAATGCATAAGATTATAGAAATAAACTGATGCAGTTTCATGTTGACATGATACAGTCTCAGAAATTTAGTCTTAATATATACAATTTTGCTTCTTCGGTAAGTTTGTCTTGTTTTAAAAATATTAATTTCAACTACAGTATTTTGAAATTTAGTAATTTTTAAAACACTGTATACAATATTAATGTGGATAATATTTTGTACAATTTTGCTTCTTAGTTAAATTTGCCTTGTTTTAAGCATATTAATTTAACAACAGTATACAATATTTTTGAAACTGTCATTTTAAAAATGTTAATATCTGGATGTTAATATTTTATACAATTTTGCTTCTTAGGTCAGTTTAACTAATTATTATTTAAAGAATATAAAATATTTGCATAATTTTTTTTAACTAATATTTTTACTTGAAAATAGTTTACTTGAAAGGTACTAATTAAGAACAGGATTTTTTGAAGTACGCACTTATTATGACAATAAATGGCATCGTTTTTTAATAGTAGCATGCTATAAATATGCATCATATTTAATAAATTATGTAATGTTCAACGACATGTGACTTATAAACAGTGCAGTCGATCTTACAAGCACTTTTAAATGTGATAAATTACTTCTTGCGATGTGATAAATCAATTGGACTTGATTCTGTCCTGGGTGAAAACTGACATCACTTCTCAGATGTGAAAGAAGAGATGTGGGGTGGAGGGATTGCATAAAGGTCACAAACCAGGAGAGGGAGGCTTGGCGGACTGGAAGAGCAGTATGATAACATGCTGCAGATACAAGCTATAAAACGTCTTTTCCACGAAGCACATCGCTTTTAAATCATGATGCTGTCAATGTTTGGCTGCCACAAATCTCTTCAAAACATCTTTCTGGTACAGCCACGGTGACTAGGAGGGGACTGTGCTTACAAAACCTCTCCCAGGGAGCTTTATCGCAGTTCATTCGAGCTTTCTGCTGCATATTCACTCTATTGGATTTTTCCCCCACTTCATTTATCTGAAAAGACTCTCCTGAAGCAACTAGGCCAACATGGCGGCATAGCAGCACTGCATTACATTACTGTTCATGCGTTCAGATGATGCGATTGAGGCCGCTAGCACACAGACCATGGCAAGCAATTCGGTCAAGTTAAAATGTTTGCTTTCCCAGCGCCATATGGTTGTAGCGGTAGAAAGCACAGTGTGCGTTCGTCTCTCTGCACATATCAAGAACTCCCAGACAGATAGAAAACCAAATAGCCACCTGAGCTCTGATTCCGTTCTGCAGCTTTTAAAAAGGTATGAGCTTGTGTAAGAGGATATGAAGAACAGGGAAGGAAAAAGGATTCAGAGGCACTTGGACAAAGGCAGCTACCTATTCTTACACTAACACTGCAACTGCTATTCTGCGAATGTAAGAAAACATGCACCTTTTGCCCGATAGATCATTGTTTTAACCTCGTTAATAGTGTGACCTGAAATGAACAGTTAAATGACACAATAAAACCTCACTAGGCAGAAAAAAAAGAGGAAGATTCAATTAAAGGACAATAACAGTTAAATGACAAAATATAATCAGATTTAAAAGAGTGATATATTAAAGGGATAGTACACCTAAAAATGATCATCATTTATTGTTGTCATTCCAAACAGTATAACTTTCATTTAAGCCATACGACTATATTTTAAGTCAGTAGCTTTGTGTAATGAACAAACCAAATGGAGAACCAAATGGAACAAGACTAAATCTATTCATTATTTATTTTTTTATTTCATTTGAAAATTTGTCAGATTATGGCCATAAAAAGGGTAGCAATGCCATTTCATGTCGATTTTCAATTCAAGACACATTCTCAAAAAAGACATGTTACTATTAAACTACCATTAATTTTGACAATGCATACTGTGTATGCATGTGTATATTAATATTATATAAAAATCTGCTTCTTAACCAAATTGACATTCAGCAGAATGTCATACAACAGATTTTTTTGAAGAAGTCCAAAACTGATTTTCTTCCTTTAATTGCAAATAACATTTTCTTAAAGGTTTGTCCATTTATGTTACTTTTATGACATATATTATACTGTATTTTGGCATTTTAAAAGTATAAACTACCTTTCCTTGTATGGAATTGAAGCTAGGACATTCTTGTGAAAGATTTAATGATAACAAAATGTTCATTTCGGGGTGAACTATCCCTTTAAGTGCTTCCAGATGCAGTCTATCAGCTCTATCGTGCTGTGGCGTGGGGTTGGGCTTAGGCTTATTTGAAGAAAAGCCTGCCATTAAGACTGCACCATGCCAGACATAAAGCATAAAGCCTGCCAGTGGCAATCTAACCCATCCAATCCATCTCATATTTATCTGTTGTATGCCTGGGATTCCTTGTAGTAAAAAAAAAAACGGAGGCATGCAAAGCTGACACGTTTGTATTCCAGAAGCGATGAAAAGGCTACTGGTAACAAAAGGGGAGAGCGAGAGGATGCGGCCCCGTCAAGCTTATACACACATTTGCTTCCACTTCCAAGGTAATCATCACCCATTGGCTTGACTGAAGGGAAGCAGGAAGAACAGGAGAAGGTTGAGAGGTCAGAGTAGAGAGGACTAGTAGAGGAATGACTGACTGAGGCAGTTAGATTTGACTAGACAAAACACTGTGAGGACAAACATGAGATGGAAACACTTAACTTGTTAAACTGGACATGTTGTAACAAGATTTGCATTTTGGAAAACAATATTGTAATTTCTAACCATCATATCCCTAATCTCCATCGCATGTTGATGAAATGGTTAAACGAAGATGTAAAAGGAACAACATAAAGACAATGTATCCAAGGTAATCATCACCCATTGGCTTGACTGAAGGGAAGCAGGAAGAACAGGAGAAGGTTGAGAGGTCAGAGTAGAGAGGACTAGTAGAGGAATGACTGACTGAGGCAGTTAGATTTGACTAGACAAAACACTGAGGACAAACATGAGATGGAAACACTTGACTTGTTAAACTGGACATGTTGTAACAAGATTTGCATTTTGGAAAACAATATTGTAATTTCTAACCATCATATCCCTAATCTCCATCGCATGTTGATGAAATGGTTAAACGAAGATGTAAAAGGAACAACATGAAGACAATGTAGGCTGGGCAAGACTGCAGCATTGGAGCTGAAGAATTTGCCACTTGTGAGCACAGTAGGTGACCTCCTAAATGCCTGGCAATTGGCATGTATAGAAGAAGCCATTGGGGGGCGCTGTGCCTCGACTTACTGTCCAGAATGTCCCCAAGCCCCTGGGCATGGAGCAGCTCCTTTAGACGCGTCACCTCGTCCTTCAGCTCCCGCACCAGTTTGGCATTGGGGTCCTCGTTGATGACAGCGTTGCATTTGATTTGCTTGGCTCTGTCTGCATATCTGTGAATGAGCAAACAATGACAATGATCCAAATAGCCATTGATATCACGAGAGTCCCCTTATCACAATCAAGACCATCTAAGAATTGAAGTCACGCTGATTAATGGGAAGTGCGAGTAGGATGTGAATTCTTACCTGAGTGTGCCGAGAGTTTCATCATAGTTAATGTCAGCAGGACTCAGGGCAGCCACCATAGCTGTCCTTGAGTTCCCTCCTGGTGAACAAGCACAATTATGCAAACAATTAGAAACACTAAGTAATGCAAATTCTTTTGACTGGAGTATTGATCTAAGACAGGCCAATGAGTTTAAAGGATGCACCTTCCACAGACCATTAAAAAAAACACAAGTGTAATTTTCTGTTTGATTATTCAAATTAGTTTTACATGGTTAAAATTAATTTTAAATGGTAAATCTCTGCAATATTTTCATTTAATAGCTACTGGTTGGCATTGTATGAAAACATTTTATTTCAATCAATGAATATATTTTATATAAAACTGAATATACTTTAAATTAAATTTTTAAAAAATTATATTTTTGTTTTAAACAATGAAGCGGGAGAAATATTAATTTAATAGTCCAATCACATTACACAGAGAATTGTTGGATTATTTTGAAATACGGTCTATTCTAGTTTAGTAGATAAAATATTTATAATCATTATGGATCATCGTCCATACCTAAATTCTCTCTGAGCAGCCATGTCAACACGGAGTCTCGGTAAGGAATGAAGTCTGTCTTCTTTTTCTTCTTGCTCTGTTTCAAAACAGCCGGTAAAACATGTTGGAATATAGCATGTAAATACAGCTACAGCTGTAATAATAATCAAGGGAATTCAGGAAGTGACTTGATGTATGAGATATTAAGACTGGAATAAGACACACTTTAAGACAAAAGGTTACATGGATAAAGGTTGATAGGCATAGATAGAGACTGTTTAGTGGTTAGTGACCATACACCGGGAAAGATTACCTTGCTGGTACAGTTATCCTGGGTAGGGAAGCATTGTCAGGAGAGAGACAGACAGCACACAGTTATAGTACTGAAGACATGCAGGCAAACAGACAGAGAGAGACACAGGTATTATGAATAATACTCACCACCTCAGCCAGCGCTGAAATAACCTTTCCTAGTGTAGTTAGAGATTTATTGATGTTTGCTCCCTCCTAAGAAGCACAAACAGGTGGGGTAAAAATTAATAGTCAGATTTTTGATTATATCAAATTTAATACATTTCAGCTTAAAATATGTTTGTAGTCAAAACAAACAAAACCTTAGAGGAATAAAAATAGCTGTGATGCATATTTTTGTTTGAGTGTTTTATGTTCAGTCATGCATGCCACATTCTCAGAATATTTGCAGTGTGTGGAGGAGACTGCAGTCACTTTTACATATGGCAGGTGGTTGTGGCGTTCTAGAGAGGCTGTAAAATTAGTCTGTACCTTCAGTCTGGTTCCTTTGGCCCCTGTTGAGTCAGCACGCTCACTTCCTGCCAGATCCACCAGGCTGATTTTGCTGACCTGAAACCATACGCAGAAACACTTTCAGACTGATTAACACACACTAAAAAAAGACACAAAGGAAATCTCTTCAGTAAGGCATACTACGTACGTGGGAGTGTTTTTTCTTCTCAAGTCTATTAGGAATACAATCATATACATATTTTTGATATAGTGACAGCCAAATGAATTGTTCTGATGATTCAATCGAACTGATTCAGAAAGCTCTTGTAAATCCTGCGTTGCATTAATCATTCAACTAGTTCAAATAGTTCATTCATCCAATAATTTTAGGGCACTTGGAAAATCACTGGTGTATGCATGCAAAACTAATTGTGCTAAAGGATGCTTGGGTTATCTTTTCATTTTGTCGTGCTTGAGTTTGGGCCAGCGGTGCCGCTGCCAAACTGGATGAGTAATATTACAGCGAGGGCTGAGGCGAGTCCTGTGTAGTGAATGTAATGTAGTAGCTCTGTACAATAGCCATTGTGTCCGTGGACCTCATAGAGCGGTCTTTGTGTCCGCAGCAATTACACAATGAGCCCCACAAACACACATATACATATTTTTGATATAGTGACAGCCAAATGAATTGTTCTGATGATTCAATCGAACTGATTCAGAAAGCTCTTGTAAATCCTGCGTTGCATTAATCATTCAACTAGTTCAAATAGTTCATTCATCCAATAATTTTAGGGCACTTGGAAAATCACTGGTGTATGCATGCAAAACTAATTGTGCTAAAGGATGCTTGGGTTATCTTTTCATTTTGTCGTGCTTGAGTTTGGGCCAGTGGTGCCGCTGCCAAACTGGATGAGTAATATTAGAGCGAGGGCTGAGGCGAGTCCTGTGTAGTGAATGTAATGTAGTAGCTCTGTACAATAGCCATTGTGTCCGTGGACCTCATAGAGCGGTCTTTGTGTCCGCAGCAATTACACAATGAGCCCCACAAACACCGGATGAGTGGGACAGGTCTCTTTCTCTTGGTTTTCCTTTCTACTTGGTACAGTATTTGCTGACTTTGGGTTGCAGGACGAATCTGAGCTCTGTGAAATGTCATAATGGCTGTGGATGTGTGTAAAATATCTAACCTTCTCTGTGGACAGGTCTGTCTCGCTGTCATACTTCCTCTGCGTGAAAACAATAGTGAAGACCGCGTGAGAGCGGCTGCTTGTCTCATTCATGTTGGTGGCGGCAACAGTTCTGAGGATACAGAGAGCAAAATGAGTGTCATAGGTATCACATACATATAATTATTTGAGTAAAGCAAATTTATAATTAAGTAATGTAAATCAATGGATATTATATAATGTAATAGTATTTTCTTACATTTCTTGACCTTATATTTAACATCTGTGTAAAGCTGAATACTATAAAAAAAACTAGGGTCTTTAAACTAGGGTCAACCCTGAACTCAAAGTAATTTTGTGAAGAATAAATAAAATATAAAATAAATAAAACTATGCATAACAAAAATACAAGAATAAAGATTGAACCCTGATGAGAAATAAATAAATAAATGAAATTATGCATTAAACTAAAAATAGTATTTTGTGAATAAATAAATAAATGAAACATGAATAATAATAATAAACAATAAATGAAAATCTGCACTAATAAACAAAACATTCCGTAACAGTTAACAGTTGAAATTCAGTTAAATCTTCCATTGTCCCTCTCACATTAAAAGTACAATTAAAACATCAAGAATGATTATTTGAATGGCTTTACAATGTAAGAATCAGAACAAGAAATTTATATAAATACATTAATATGGTATTATATGCTATTTTAGGGCAGTCCTTTTCTCTTTATCCACCAATAATCTCTTTATTGGCCTGAAAAAGGTTGAAAGGCTGCTTAGGAAGTTCATAGACAGCTCTAGATGCTTATCACCAGAGTGTGAGAGAATAATCCTGGAAAACGCTAGTAAGTGCAGTAATAAGACATCAACACAGCTCATGTGCTGGATATGGCCCTGGGTGGGATGCTCTCGAGAGAAGCAGGCTTTACACGTCACATTCTCCACAAATAAACCCTGGGAATCAGTATGGGAGGATTAGAAGCGTGTTACTCCTTCCCAAGAGTCGCATTTTTACACGACTATCAGTCCGAGCATCACTGGACGAAACTCAATAACACTTTTCCATTTCCCACTTGACAAAAAGTCAAACCACTATCCTTCAAAACCGACATCCAAAGTGAAAAAAACTTAAATACCTGAGTTTGAATGTTCTACATTGCCCACACAAATGAGCAACTTATAAGTCATATCAACTTACAACAACTTTTTTCTCCCTCTCACCTGGCTTTGTTACCAGCATCCATGAGGTCAGCTATGTCTGTGTAAGACGTGACGGCCAGTTTCGAGAGGTCTTCAACATACGGCCCAAGTAGAGGATGTTCCCTGACACGCAGGTTTCCTTTATTCTTAGGGTTTAGCAGGTCCCTCACCCGCTCACAGTATATCTCCATATAAGCCACCTACAATGAGCATATAAAAATCAGATATAACTTGAGATATATATAACCTTAGAATACATAACCTGAGATGAAAGTGTATATATATATTTTTTTAAATCTATTCCACATGTTGTCAAAAATATTTACAGCATATTTAACAAACAAAAAAAGTTTGTTTGGGCTCTGAACAAACGCATCACCCCCCCC
>NW_015505262.1:889160-913368 GCF_001515645.1 Sinocyclocheilus grahami | reverse complement strand
GAGAGGTCTTCAACATACGGCCCAAGTAGAGGATGTTCCCTGACACGCAGGTTTCCTTTATTCTTAGGGTTTAGCAGGTCCCTCACCCGCTCACAGTATATCTCCATATAAGCCACCTACAATGAGCATATAAAAATCAGATATAACTTGAGATATATATAACCTTAGAATACATAACCTGAGATGAAAGTGTATATATATTTTTTTTAAATCTATTCCACATGTTGTCAAAAATATTTACAGCATATTTAATAAACAAAAAAAGTTTGTTTGGGCTCTGAACAAACGCATCACCCCCCCCACTGCTGAGTTTAATGCTTTGAGGTAACAACAAAAACAGCATTTCAATAGATGGAAAGCATGTGAAGTTAGTCACAGGAATGAACTGAGGAGTCGTGATATGTCTGCTGCTCACCTCCACAGAGTACGAGATCTCCTCATTGCTATTGTCATCGATTTTCTCAAAGAGTTCTTCACAGAGCTGGGAGGGGGACAAAAAGAGCACATTAGGGAGGAGAGTGAGAGTGATCGATACAGAGGACAAATAACTCTACCCCTGCCGGATGTGCTAGATGGAGCGCTAATGTCTGCTGGCAATGTCTGCTTAGAGATCAGAAACATCTCAGTCACTGCTGAGCTCTTAAGCATGTCTATTACTTTGGATACATTAAGGTGATACTTAAGCTGTGATATTACATACATACCTGAGGAATAATGCCTTCCTGTCCTTCTTCTTGCTTTCCCATCATGGTGTAGGACTTGCCAGCTCCGGTCTGGCCGTAGGCGAAAATACAGACATTATATCCCTCAAAAGCATGCTGCAACATCTCCTCCCCAATGTCATTGTACACAAGACTCTGTGATGCAAAGCAAGGGTCGTCCGGCTAGCAGAGAAATAAAGAAAAGAGAACAAAACGCATTAATACAGACTTTATTTTGGGGGATGATTAATTACAGCTGTAAATCTGACCACATGCATTTTATTGTCCACTGAGCCAGCTCAGCAGAAAAAGCAAAAAGAGCAGGAAAAGGACAGAAGAAGAAAGAGAGAGAAAATGAGACTTACTGAGGTGTGAGACCAGTATGAGTAGTCAAAGCTGAAAGATTTGGGTGGTTCCTTTGGGTTCTTGGGGTTCAAAATAGCTGCAAAAGACAACAAAAATCAGTATGTTTTATAATAGCAAAATTAAGCAAAATAGAAACATAAAAAGAACTAAAATTAATTACTATAATTCAAATGAAACCTGAAATTATAACAATAAAAGTCCATTTAAAATATTAATAAATTGTATAGTAGTATTAATACATAATACAAAAACTATGTCTGGATCTCATTAATACCTGAACTGAATCCATCATTGATAGTGTTTAGTGAAAAGTGAACTGCTCACCTGCGCAAAATCATTATTAATGGCTCTAAACTATTAACAGATATCAACGCCCTATATAATCATACGACAGGGATTGATTCAGCCTTCAAAATGCCATAAATCACCACTGTAGCTAAACCAACATGTAAAATTTCCAACATTTCCATTCTTCTGATTGAATGAAATGAAAGAGCCACATGTGCATAACTGCTCCACAACCACTGTAAAGCACTTGTTTGGGGACTATTTTTGATTTCAACAATTGAGAGAGAGGACACATTCACCTCAGCAGGGCCAGTGTAAAAAAAAACTGATGACTCAAAAATGTCTTTGTGTGGGATCAGCAGATTCACCTATTGCATGTGACTAACCATAATTCTTCCCATTTTTCCAAATTTAAGCCTTCCTGTTTTCACTGACAGATCTCACGCATACTGTCCACCCCGCTCTCAGCAGGTCGCTACATATCCCTGCAGTCTTAATAAATAGGAATCTACAGGCTTTTCTGGTATTTGGCATGTCCCAAACATTCAGCCCGACCCTCGTCTCAACACCACCACACCATCTGAATGCTAAGCCTGGGAGTGAGCTGCCCAAAAGGCTGTGGGACGGCAGGAATCTACTGTAGGATATTTATAGGTATCAGAAAGCCAGCTGCTGCTGCAGTCCCCTCGACTGACTCAGAGTTGACTGGCAGGGCCTCCCGAGTGCATTCAGGCCTTGATTCGATCCAGACGAACACATTCCACCGGCAGAGCGCAGGGTGGCGAGGTCAGTTGGCTGGGTGGGCGGAAAAAAACAGAAAGAGACTGACAAATGGGATGCACCCACTGCTGTCTGAGCAACAATCCAAACAACAACATAACAACAACAACCTTTCCTGTTCCCGCTGCAACAAAAATGACCCATCAGCCCAGAAATAGAGAAATGTGGTGTTTTTTTCCCTCTCTATAGCATGGGTGGATGGAAGAAAGCAAAAAGGTGTGGATTATACATATTTAAAATTCAACGGTCTAATTAAGCATGAGGCTCTCTGCAGTCGAGGACGTTTGAGCCCCCTGCAATGACTAATTCCCCCAGCAGCACCTCTGGGACACTGGCTAATCTCACAGTATTCATCTATTATTCAGTGGAAATGAGAGGGGAGGGCTGGGTACTGAGCCACTTCTTTCTGAGAGAGTCGAATATGAGACTAGAAAGTATAAGGAATATTCAATATACAGGACTATTTGAAATGATTTCACTGGTGAGTAACTTAATATCACAATGATTTCATGTGTCACTCCACCTTAGCTGCGTTGAAATCACGTACTGCCAGAGCAGGTAGTACATTTGATGAAGAATTGCTGCAAGTTCTATAGTTCTACAGAATGAATGTTTGTAGTATGCATGCAATTAATTTGCAATGTCATTTGACCTATGATGTCAGCTGCACCACTTCTCCACCACTCATGACTCACTCTCTTGTGGCCTCATGGGATAGTTAAGTGTGCATCAGATGCACACTAGGAATATCATCCTTTTCACCTACTATCTTTTGAATACTGGGTGTTCAAACTTAATACTTTTTTTTTTTTTTGCACAGGCATATTAATAGCCACATTTAGGCATATTAATAGACATATTTGGACATTGGGCTCGTCTCATGAGTATAACAGATATAAGTAGGGCTGGGTAAAAAATATCGATATCTCGATATTAACTGATTCTCATTTTTACGGGACGATATCGATTCCTAAATCCAAGAATCGATTAGTCTAGCCTGTTTTCAATTAATGAACGGAACATTGAAGGGTACTTCTCATCCAATAAATTGCAATAGGCATTGTGCTTTGGTACATTTCATATGAAACAAAGTCTCAGATTTCAAATTCTGTCCATTGTATTGCAGTATTCAAACAATAAATGCCGTTTTGGCGCTGTTTAATTTGGAGTGACAGATCGCTGTAGCTCCTCAGTTCAACACAGATTCGGCAGCGTGAGGCGCACGTGAACTGATCATCTCCTCCACATTAATACCTGTTTCAGCACAAAATAAACATGACTAAACATCCGAAGGTAAGTTAAAAGAAAGAGTACAACTTTACAATCCGTATCCTGTCTCATGTAATCGCTCAATCAGTGTTTCAGCCGTGCAAAGACGTCAATATAACAGCTTGTAAACAATGTCACATTTACCTCAGAAAAATATTCGGTAACTATGAACTCATTAGTCAGATAGAAAAATAAACTGTGGAGAGGGGCATTTTGCTTACTATATGCACCATATAACATATTCATTATGTTATGTTTATGTATGTTTAATTTATGTTTGAATAAATCCATCAAGTTTTTATGACAGCCACCATTTAAATGTTTATATTTCAAAAAAACGAATTGAAGTAGAAATATTATTTAACTGTAACTTTATTATTGTAAAAACTTCATTAATTTTAATTATTCAATATTATAGTAATGTAGTACCAACTGACTCATGTATATTTTACAGCATTAGTTGATTTTTTTTTTCCTTGAGAAAATTTGGCATGTACTGTACCTGATATATATCCAAAATAATCTATATTGAATCGAATCGAAAGCTTGTGAATGAGAATCGAATTGTGAAATTTGTGTCAAAACCCAGCCCTAGATACAAGACTCTGATTTAAACATATATAGCGAAAATTGCAATAGAGTTGGTAAGTTCAATTATTTATGTGAATCAGTTTAAACTTTTTACAAAAATAGGTTCAAAATTCTAATTCAATGTTTCATTTGATTAAAAATCATTCATTCAGTTAATTTACGGAACAATAGTGTGAACTTGATTATTTTGAACTTGACTTCAGCCAAATTTTCTTGCATTAAACTTTGAATTTACCCATTTTTATTTTTTTGGTCAAAATATTGTTTTGTTTTTTAGAAATTGTATTCATCAAAGTCCCTAAAAACTTATAAGGGAAACACACTCGCATTAAAAGAAAAGAAAACAAAGAGTTCTAATGATCTTATGTTGCCGTTCTATCAACAGCCCCTTTCGCACAGTAATACCAGTAAATTGCAGTAAAATTACCGGAGCGACTTTACCGGTAAATACAAAAATGCACTGTTCACACAGGCAACAACTTTGCGTCTTTTTACCGGTAAAGCATCGTTCACACATCGATTTCAAATTACCGGTAAATTCTGTGAAATCATTAACCAGAAATTACCTCTAAACGGCTGTGCATCCCCGTGTTGTGTTTGTAAACATGGAGGGATATACAGTCAGTGTTTTTGTTGATGTTTTCATTTTTGTCAAACTTTCACATTTATGCAGCTGCTTTTGGCCCAGAGACATCGCATTCGGCGACTCCAAACCAAAATACACAGCGCAGAGTAAATGTGTCATCTGCGTCTGAATGTTATTCGTTGAATGTGAATATTGACTTTCAATGGCTCTGGATTGGCCCAGAGTAGATGTCTTAAGTCAGAGCGTTCTGAACTTGTACATGCTCGTACTGGTAATCTTCAATCTGCGTTCACACAGAGCAGATTACCAGTAATTTACTGGTAATGTTACAACTTCTCATACCGGTAAATTGGCGTAACAAATTTACCGTTATTTTTTAAAAGGTCCTGTTCACACATGATCTCTTAACGGTAATTTAGCAGTAAAGTCTATGTGTGTGAATGGGGCTAATGTCTCCTACATCAGCACTGTTCACGCAAGTCATAGCAAAAGTTATGTCTGTTACCATGACGACCACCACACTGAACAGTGGGGGTACAGAAATAATTTAAGCTGTTGTTTAATTTAATTTCGTACTGCTTCCTCAAAGACATGTGCCTTGTTTTAATTTTCATGCTTGAAATATAAAACCAAATTATGTGACAATTGTAATGCCATTAGACTAGGGCTGCACGATTAATCGCAAGCGATATTTAACGCGCATCTTATCAGTAAAGCCGGTTCTTTAATCAGCGGTAAATCTCCATCACCTGCGGGCTTTCACATTGAGCAGCATTAACTACACAGAGCCGTTGTTCACTGACGAGCTGCGCCAAACCACGTTCATATTCGCGCGATTTTTAGTGCAGCTCCTCAGTGAACAACGGCTCTGTGTAGTTAATGCTGCTCAATGTGAAAGCCCGCAGGTGATGGAGATTTACCGCTGATTACAGAACCGGCTTTCTGACAAGATGCGCGTTAAATATCGCATGCGATTAATCGTGCAGCCCTACATTAGACTGTTAAAAATTCACATATTCATGGTTTAAAATCCCTTAAATCTGGCTGAACATGTAGAAGACTCCAAATGAAAGCATTAGGATTTGTAAATTAGACATTAAGCCAGACATTAGGCCTGTGAAGATTCAATATACATCAACAGTGAACCAAGCATAGAGGTAAGTGACACAGAGTACACGGCATTCTCTGCATAGTATGCAAATATTCTTTATGTATGTGATACCTAATAGGAGCTGAAACAAACAGTGCCTAAACAACCCATTTTATGTTCATATCTGAAAATGAACAACATCAGCTGGCCAAGAAACTTGGCCAAGTAACTCTCGTCATGCCAACCTCCTCAAAGCTATGAATGACAGTTTGAAGCTAACATGAGGCTAATTGGTACGGAGTTGGTTGAAATGAGTGAATAAACTCAAAACAACCTCTCAATCCATCCAATTATGTTCGGACAAAACACTTCAGCAGACCACAAGTTCAATCTATCAGCCAATGGAGAGCCGCTCATTAGGCAAATGCAAAACTAAACGTGCTATTCACTCCTCCCAAACAAAGTCCTGACCCCAATCCCTGAACCTCTCAAGCTGAGGCCAGCTTAATGCCATGTGATCATCAAAAACAAAGTCTGATTGGATGTTTAACTCACTTGCACGCATAAACACAACACTGGTTTGGCAGGATATTCCAAACAGAAACAATTATGCAAATTCTTACTTTCTGTTAGCTAGCTAATTGACAAACCAGCTCAAGGGTGGATAAAGTTGGCACAGCAAAAACACAAAAACGCACATGGTGGTTTTCCTGCTAGAATGCCAGGGTACAGATGCACAAAGACTAATGGCTTTCATCACTGTAGGAAACTCAAGCAGGAGGGATTTAAATGAGTTAGCAGATTGCACCACCTGACCTGCGTGTGCACAGGAAAAGAATGAAAAACCCATCTGGCTGCTCAAAACGTATCAACTTTCAGATGTGATGATAAACCTGGGCTTATTTCAAATAGTGTGAGATGACCTGAGAATAGCAGGCATGCCTGGACAAATGCAGTGGAATATGTGTCTCTAGCTTCGGACCCCATGAGACATTGCTCTTTAGTCCACAGGCAAATCAATATCCACCATTAACAGCCTGCAGTGGTTTTAAAAGCCAGAATTATAACACAAACAAACAAAAACAGGCATTCAACTGTTGAAATATATCTTCAGGAGTACCATATGAGAACAAGCTGCATCACTGCAGGGAAAGTCCATTTTAGCAGCCTGCAGAAAAGTTTATGTTCAGCCCTGTTTCAGAACAGTTTCTGTACTATTGACTAACAGTTTGATGTGAAATGCAATGCAGGTTTTTACAATTTTTGTTGGACAAAAACAAAAACCACAACACAAAACAAATACATTTAAAAAAATTAAAATAAATACAAAGACAAAACAAAAAAACACATTTGTAAAATAAAAAAAAAATGAATATAAAACGTAACACAGCAAAGCAATAAAAATAATTTAAAAAACAACACAAAATAATAAAAATTTTAAAATGTACAAATAAAAAACAAACAAATTAATTTCAAAATAAAACAACAAAACAATCAACTAAAAATAAAATAATTTAAAATAAAATACTTCTCCCTGTAAGTGTGTATAGAGCAGTTACTGTACAATTTATATTTTTCTAATAAACGAAGACCAACACCGAGATAGCCAAATTAATTTCCACCTGCTAATATTTACATCCAGAATGGCATCTGCAGACAGTGATCTGCCCTGCTGTATCCTAGAGAGGAAAGCTTAAAGAGGACAGAGTGTGTTCCCATCTGGAATGATCTATGAACTGCACACCCATCTGCCTGTAGAGGCAGTAGAGCGCAAAACACAGGCTCCACATTCTTCTCACAGGTGCTGAAGATCACAAGCAACCACAAATCATCAAGAAACTAGCAAATACTAAGAGTGTACAGCAGCTTCAACCACACTGGCTGTGCCCACAAACCCTTGAGTAGTTTGATACTCCTCTTTAGACATTTCAAAAGTGAGGAACACAATAATACATTTACCTACATGCCAACAAAGTGATCTGTGGCATAAAGTTTGGGACAAAGTATTAGCATATCAGTGCAATATTTCACGGAGCAATGAATAAAACAAAAAACAAATTAATTTCAAAATAAAACAAAACAATCAACTAAAAATAAAATAATTTAAAATAAAATACTTCTCCCTGTAAGTGTGTATAGAGCAGTTACTGTACAATTTATATTTTTCTAATAAACGAAGACCAACACCGAGATAGCCAAATTAATTTCCACCTGCTAATATTTACATCCAGAATGGCATCTGCAGACAGTGATCTGCCCTGCTGTATCCTAGAGAGGAAAGCTTAAAGAGGACAGAGTGTGTTCCCATCTGGAATGATCTATGAACTGCACACCCATCTGCCTGTAGAGGCAGTAGAGCGCAAAACACAGGCTCCACATTCTTCTCACAGGTGCTGAAGATCACAAGCAACCACAAATCATCAAGAAACTAGCAAATACTAAGAGTGTACAGCAGCTTCAACCACACTGGCTGTGCCCACAAACCCTTGAGTAGTTTGATACTCCTCTTTAGACATTTCAAAAGTGAGGAACACAATAATACATTTACCTACATGCCAACAAAGTGATCTGTGGCATAAAGTTTGGGACAAAGTATTAGCATATCAGTGCAATATTTCACGGAGCAATGAAAAAAAAAAAAAAACTTGGACACAAATGTTGTGGTTCAAAAAAAAGTGTGACTTCCTCATAGCACTGCAAGTTCCTCATAAACAGCATCTGACTGCATGATATCACAACAATAATATCTGCCATCCATCAGACTGTGCAATCTGAGAACGGTTTTGAGCAAGGGAATTGGAGGATACAACCAGAGCCTGTAATGTGCATTAAGCTCATCTCCTCATTTCTGAGCAGTTCTGGGCTCAGTTACTGCATTTGAGAAGTCTCAGCATGCCGTCCACAGTTTTCATGACGCTTGGTGAAAGAGAATGAAAACAGGAAGGCTGAAGAACAATACTGAGCTCAAGCACAGCAGCCAGAGAATGCCAGGCCCTCTACAAAACATGGTCATCTGTTATGACTGTATAGAGGCCTATGGCCATTTTCAGAGACCTACCACAATGAAAATGACTCTTAAAATACACGTTTTCTTTTCTGTTTAGGTAGAGAAGGTATGCTTAGGGCTGGATGGTATGACTGTATATGCACTGTGCTACAAGATGTAGCTATAATTAGTAATCATTTATAATGTTGTAATTTATACATTTATAAATGTTTGAATATAAATATGAAATAAAAATAAATATAATGAAAAAATAATAATATATTAACTATTTAATTAAAAACAATAACAATGCTTTTGCACAGATGCCAGATTTAATCATTTGTTATGGATAATCTAATCTAAAAATTAGGGATGCACCGAAATGAAAATTCTAGGCCGAAGCCGAACAAAATGAAACACTGGCCTGAAGGCCGAATACAGTTTTTCACATTTTTCCCCCATGTAGGTCTATTTTGACATTGTTTTTTTCACCATTGCATTAAGTCAATTGCCAAAATGTGCTTTTTACTGTTTTGTCCTGCTTTTCAAATAAAAAAAATCAATTACAAAACAACGATTTAAAAATATTTACTTAACACTGAACTTTTTTTTTTTCATTCTAGCAGACATTATACCAACAAAGCACAATTTTACTTAAAACTAATAAGTTGCTGAGCAGAAAAGACTTCTTTTAAAACATTAGAATATATTACAGATCCCAATTTGAACACTATGTGTCAATGTTATAATAAATGTATTAATAGAGCTGTTGTAGGGTAATTATTATTATCATTATTATTGTATTACTCTTATTTTATTTTACAGAACGACAGTAAAATTACAATACTATCATTTATGTCGATGGAGTTGTTGTTTTTTCTCGGTTTTTATTTTGGCAGAAACCCGCAGGAAGATCTCAGTGCTTCTTTTTGTTGACAACAGCATGCAGATTTATAAATGATTGTCATTACGAATTTAGGAAGATGTTTGTCGCACGGATCACATTGTCACATGCCTTCAAAAAAATTCACAAAAATGTTACCGAGCAACTGACGAGTAACAAGTTCAGCGCAGATTTTCTTCACGCTTTGGACTTTGAACACTGGTGCCGCGAGCTCGTGCAGCGCTGTCAGATTACATGCAATTCGTGCGTGCAGTAGAAAATATAACATTCTGCAGTTTATTTACTAATCGTTTAAAGGTAATTTCACGATTTCAAATCATCATACTATTTGATCGCGTTAGTCATTGTTCGGTACATATTATTCGGCCTTTTTGCTTATTCGGCCAAACACCGAAATAGATTTTTTTGCTATTTTCGGCCGAATAATTTCGGTTGACGAATATTCGGTGCATCACTACTAATAATAAAAATACTTTTTTTTTTTAATTACTATTTCATGATATGATTACTTATATTCAGCAATGATGCATTCATTTGATCAAAAGTGACAGTAAAGACTTAAATTGCTAGCCAAAAATTTGATTTAAAAAAAGTTTTGTTTTGTTAGAACTTTGTTCATCAAATAGTCCTGAAAAAAATTTATCATAGTTTCCACAAAAATACTAAGCAGCACAACTGTTTTCAATATTGATAATAAATGCAAACCAAATCAGCATGTTATGATTTCTGAAGGATCATGTGACACTGAAAACTGAAAATTCAGCTTTGCCATCGCAGGAATAAATTACTATAGAATTAAAATGTATTCAAATAGATGGCAGTTATTTTAAAATGTAGTATTATTTCACAATATTCAATGCGATTAATGCGGACAGGGAAAAGGTGTTCAGATGAGGACTGAATGATTATCATCATCCAGCACTGGAGAAATCACTAGAAAAGTGAAGCTCGGTCCAGCTGCCAAGATGATGCCAGCCGGAGTGCCCGGTCTATTTCTGTAGCACCAGATGGCAGGTGCTGCCTCACATATTGACAGCTCCTCAACAAAAGGAAGGAATGGGCAGATTTCTGATCTTTGACCTTAGACAGTCACACTACACTCTGCAAAACAGCATGGGACACGTGCCATGTACACACACACACACCTATATATGTGGACTGTGAACTATTTATGTGATTTTCAAACTGATCTTATTCTGAATTCTTGAAGCACTGCCAAATTGTGTGACAATCAGCACTGTACATAAAGTGTGACAATGTGCTTGCAAGCATACACAAACATACTGTACACAAGAGAAAATAGCATCAGGTTCAGAGCAGCATATTATGTCAGTGTGTAAGTGAGTGTATGACACCTCTTCAGTTTCAGTCAGGACCAGCAGACCTGTTCCACTCCTTATAAATCACCATTCACGCCAGTTGAAACGGGAAAGTCCAGGAAGCTGAACTAATTTGACATATTCACCAGCTAAACATAGGCCATTGAATAAAGACTGCAGACTTTGAGAGTAACTTCTTGAACAGCTCAACAATATTGTTATATAAAATTATTTAACAAACAAACAAATAATAATAATAATAATAACATCATCATCATTTATTATTAATTGATAAATGTATTATTGTCAAATAAATTCATTGATTATTAAATTAAACATCTTTAATACAAAATTAAATAAGTAAATATAATTACTGCTATTATTATTAGTATTAATAAGAAAATAATAATAATAATAATAATAATAATAAAGAAAGAAAGAAAGCGATAACATTGTGAATAAAAGAGTTTATCCTAAAATAAAACGTCTTGTCGTTTACCTTTATTTTGTTCCATATCTATATGAGATGTTAGGCAGAATGTGTCAGTCAGTAACTTTTTCATACAGTTAATTGAATGGTGCAATTGGTGAATGAGAATGTCTCACTGTTTTTCCATCTCATTTTGTGTGCCAAATACATTTATTTGTATTGTAAAATTAATTATAACTGTAATTCTATAATAGTAATATTATTGTTCGACATTTTCAAAAGCTGAAGTGATTACCTTGTTTTATTTATTAGAATATGTACAACTCAGTATTTCAACTAATTGCAAAAGCTGAATAATCAGTCAAAGTCTACCGATTAATCAGTGAAATAATGACAATAATTTGTTGTCAAAATTTGTTGCAGCCCTATAAGACAATGTACTTTAGAAATACAAGAGTTCAGGAGAACCAACAAATCTGTGATGACGGTTATGAATGTGAGGCGACTTCAGTCTCTCGTCACTCATATCCACATGCTGCTGTGGTCTTGAAGTGTTTATGAGCCTGTTAGTTTCTACAGCCGGTCAGAGAGACCCAACTTATGCTATTAGTGAGGTTTTACTTTTGGCCTGCAGTAAATCACAAACATTTGCTTCTCAGAACCCCTAACGAAGATATGGTGGGACAAATATTACTAAATCAGATCACAGTACATCAGTAGAAAACATTTAGCATTAGCTTAGCTACGTGCTACCATTAGAAGCAACTTATGAGCATTAGCTGTCTTGTCTTTCATGTCAAAAGCAATTTGCCAGGGTTTTTTCCAGTTTTTGTTTCAGATGTTCATTTTTAATTCTTTGTATACAGACAGCAGCCCTGATAAGAAGCAGACAACAAGACACCTCACTATGTTTTGAGATACTGCCGGTGTTAGTTACAGACGGTGAGTGATAAAGGAGACAAATGTAAAAAGACATCAGCCAGCTACTTGACGGCTGGTAAAAGATTGAAGTGTACTGGTGATGGTTTACAACAGCTGTTCTACATCTAACCCTTTCTCTCGTGCAAGCTTCACACAGTGAGAGCGGTACCAAAAACGGAAGCTAAATGGGAAACAGCTGACAAGAAAGGCAGAAATGAGACAGTACAGAAAAAGCAGAATTGCCAAGTACAAAGAGAAGAAAACCTGAAGCCACATTCCTGAATGAAACTACTTAATCATTACAAAAAAAATCAAAAAAAATATAAAAACTTAAATTAGAGCAGTCACGATTATGACATGACATGACAGCTGACAAAAAGGATTAGCATGAATAAAATATTTTAAATATTAATGAAATATTTACAACTACACTCCAGCAGATCTATATATAATAACATTATATAGACCAAATAATAATATTTATTATTATTGTTATTAGTAGTAGTATGAATATTAGAATATCCTGCAAAAATACATTTCCATCTTTTACTTTCACTTTCATTTTAAAAAGGTCTGCCTTATAATGGCTAACAATATTTTACATTATGCCAATATAAAAAAAAAGAAACTTTCATTCTTTCAAAAGGAACAACATTCACAATGCATGTTGAAGCCTTTTTATACATTCATGTGGCTATGACGCTTTGCAAGTTCTTCACATTTCCAAGTACATTTGGAGAGTTTGCATAACACACTATTACAACAGACTGGAAATATCAATGGCGACAGGCCTACCTTACATAATTCCACAATCATTAGCAGCACCATACTTAGATTATATAAATCCAAATAGTACATTCAAACATAAATCAAGTTCACGAACCAAGGTTTCTGATACATGCAAAGACAACAGTAAAAAAAAAAAAATAGCAGAAGAAATCTGAAATGTCTGGAAAGACTATCAATTAATATTTTGACAACATCTTCAAATAAAATGAAAGTAGATCATCTTGAATTGAAAATTTCATTAGAATCACTAAATTTCTTCATACTGAGAAATACATCTACCGAATTGAGTGACGGGTGTAGCTATAATCTGCATGGTGAGAAGTGAGATTTTGAGTGGAAGCCCATGCACCTGCAAGGGTCACTGGGATTAAGAGAGGAGTGTGGTGACCTGAGGCACACTCACACAATTACATCCGTAATAAGGTCAATCGTTTCTGTCTGCACTTAAAGCCCAATAGCAAGATGACCTTCCCAGCGTCAGAAGAGCCATAGCAATCTATGAATTCCAATCACCTCTCTCTCTCTCAATCAATCAATAAAAGCTCTTCTCTCTCTCAATTTCAGTGTCCCCTCAATGTGTCTGCGCAGTCGGTCCCCAAGGGTCTGGTGTCAGGATGACACCATCTACATGTACAGCAGAGCTGAAACGGTCTAAAATAAGAGGTCAGAGTAGCATTGGCTACAGGGAGACCATTTTACATACTAACTGCAATTCCATATGCAGTTAGAACTGTTAATATGCTGTTGCTAAGGTCTTCTATGTGGTTGCTAGAGCATTATGGTCAGTTACTTATCGGTCAAATGATCCCATCCTCCAGCCTCTATGATATTCTAGTGTCTAGATTTAGCTTACGCCCCATTTCAGTGCTGGTCTATCGGATTTATTTGCTCATTTTATCATCAGCCGGGGAAATCCCAAGCATTAAAAAGCATGAGCACACCTCTCTTCAACAAGATGGTTGAGCTGCTCTGTCAAATGATGTGAGATGTTACTTGTCAAAATCTAATACTGAGGATAAGGAGTGGGTTGTATGAACTAATCGTATATACGAGTTGTTTTATATCACATTAACAATATCACAATAGAGTTAATTTTGGTGCAAATTCAACCCCAAAATGTTTTATATTGCATGATTTTGTAATGTCTATTTTTCAAAACTATACAGACTTCTAACTCAAAACAGTAAAACACTATAGACTAGGGGTGTCCTATTGATCAGCAACCGATCACTATCAGCCGATGTTTGATCGGCGGTCTCTAAAAAGGCAGATCTCAAAAAACGATCTCAAGCTGATGACGCGCCTGCCATGAGAGGTTTGGCACGACATGCAGCGGCACCTTCTCAGTCTCTGTCCGGCGCTGGGTGAAATAATTATAATGCTGAAGGTGAGGTACTCACCTTCATATTTCTTCATTACATAACTTATAAAGTAATTTGAAAACCTTGTGTGAGACGTAATTTCACAAACAGCGTGAGTGAATCACCGTGCGCGCTCTCTCTTTCTCTCTCAAAATACGCAAATGGCTTCAAATCACTACACATCGCGTCTGTCTATAAGCGAGCTGTACGGTGCACAGTCGACACAGGAATTGTCACTTGCACAATCGAGGCAGTGTCACATCATCACTAAAGTTTATAAATTGCATTACTTTTTAACTCTTGCCAGTGTTTAACCATTCAGCACTCGCAGCGCACACACATAATGCCAGGTTCAAATTACTCCGCTTGCAGTGCGTATGTGGTGTGTATTTTTTCCGCGTTCATGTTAACGGATTAATAAAGCATGCACACCGCACACGGTTGGTGAGCGGCAGTGCATTCAGGAGCGGTGCGTCTGCAGCAGAGCAGAGATAGTTTCCGCACCGAGTCTATTGCTGCGCTGCAAGCGCTGAATTAAAGTAACAGATGTTTGCAGTAAATATGAACATGGATTGACACGCAAATGTAGTAATTACACCATAAATGCATATTATTAAAGTCTACCGTGTTTCACAGTCAACACATAGGGCTTTTTGGCTAGGTTTAAAGGGAAAGAGCACTTTTAGATAAACAAGGCAATAATAGATGGCACTGGTGGAGGTAGGAAAACAAAGTTCTTTATGAACTGCATGGATTGCTTGTAATAAAGATTTCAATGCAAAAGGAAAGGCAGTAGAGCTGACTATTTCTGTCAATGCTACGTTTGTGATAACGTAAGAAAAGTAGTTTAAATGTTTTGCCACTTGCTTGAGCAACTTAATATATAAATCTATAAGTAAATGCAAAAGTAAAAAGCATTGAATAATTTGTTGCTTATATTTATTGTACTTAAACATGTCTGTGAAAGATTGTATTACTGTACGGTGTAAAAAAATAATTGCAATGCTGAAAAAGCATTTTCAGTGACAATGTAATGGTTAAATGTTGCGTTTGTGGTAAACAACCACGGATCAGTAGCGGACTCCTGTGTGAAAGCTGCATTTTATCATCAGCCGGGGAAATCCCAAGCATTAAAAAGCATGAGCACACCTCTCTTCAACAAGATGGTTGAGCTGCTCTGTCAAATGATGTGAGATGTTACTTGTCAAAATCTAATACTGAGGATAAGGAGTGGGTTGTATGAACTAATCGTATATACGAGTTGTTTTATATCACATTAACAATATCACAATAGAGTTAATTTTGGTGCAAATTCAACCCCAAAATGTTTTATATTGCATGATTTTGTAATGTCTATTTTTCAAAACTATACAGACTTCTAACTCAAAACAGTAAAACACTATAGACTAGGGGTGTCCTATTGATCAGCAACCGATCACTATCAGCCGATGTTTGATCGGCGGTCTCTAAAAAGGCAGATCTCAAAAAACGATCTCAAGCTGATGACGCGCCTGCCATGAGAGGTTTGGCACGACATGCAGCGGCACCTTCTCAGTCTCTGTCCGGCGCTGGGTGAAATAATTATAATGCTGAAGGTGAGGTACTCACCTTCATATTTCTTCATTACATAACTTATAAAGTAATTTGAAAACCTTGTGTGAGACGTAATTTCACAAACAGCGTGAGTGAATCACCGTGCGCGCTCTCTCTTTCTCTCTCAAAATACGCAAATGGCTTCAAATCACTACACATCGCGTCTGTCTATAAGCGAGCTGTACGGTGCACAGTCGACACAGGAATTGTCACTTGCACAATCGAGGCAGTGTCACATCATCACTAAAGTTTATAAATTGCATTACTTTTTAACTCTTGCCAGTGTTTAACCATTCAGCACTCGCAGCGCACACACATAATGCCAGGTTCAAATTACTCCGCTTGCAGTGCGTATGTGGTGTGTATTTTTTCCGCGTTCATGTTAACGGATTAATAAAGCATGCACACCGCACACGGTTGGTGAGCGGCAGTGCATTCAGGAGCGGTGCGTCTGCAGCAGAGCAGAGATAGTTTCCGCACCGAGTCTATTGCTGCGCTGCAAGCGCTGAATTAAAGTAACAGATGTTTGCAGTAAATATGAACATGGATTGACACGCAAATGTAGTAATTACACCATAAATGCATATTATTAAAGTCTACCGTGTTTCACAGTCAACACATAGGGCTTTTTGGCTAGGTTTAAAGGGAAAGAGCACTTTTAGATAAACAAGGCAATAATAGATGGCACTGGTGGAGGTAGGAAAACAAAGTTCTTTATGAACTGCATGGATTGCTTGTAATAAAGATTTCAATGCAAAAGGAAAGGCAGTAGAGCTGACTATTTCTGTCAATGTTACGTTTGTGATAACGTAAGAAAAGTAGTTTAAATGTTTTGCCACTTGCTTGAGCAACTTAATATATAAATCTATAAGTAAATGCAAAAGTAAAAAGCATTGAATAATTTGTTGCTTATATTTATTGTACTTAAACATGTCTGTGAAAGATTGTATTACTGTACGGTGTAAAAAAATAATTGCAATGCTGAAAAAGCATTTTCAGTGACAATGTAATGGTTAAATGTTGCGTTTGTGGTAAACAACCACGGATCAGTAGCGGACTCCTGTGTGAAAGCTGCTTCTCCTCTCACAAGAGTCACCTAAGAGGGGAATTCCCCCATATTCAAAAATGAAATTCAGGCCTTGTATAAATGTCTAAAAATCCTGATTGGAGTATCAATATAAATAGTTCTAAATGATAAAAAGAAGGCTTTAAAAAGATCGGTATCGGTGATCGGTCAAGTCAAGTCAAGTCACCTTTATTTATATAGCGCTTTTAACAATACAGATTGTGTCAAAGCAACTGAACGGCATTAATTAAGAAAATAGTGTGTCAATAATGCAAAATGACAATCGTAAACACTCATTTTTCAGTTAAAGACAGTTCATCATTCAATTCAGTGATGTCATCATCCAGCTCAGTTCAGTTTAAATAGTATCTTTGCAATCATTTGCAATCAAGTCAACGATATCACTGGAAATGAAGTGTCCCCAACTAAGCAAGCCAGAGGCGACAGCGGCAAGGAACCAAAACTCCATCGGTGACAGAATGGAGAAAAAACCTTGGGAGAAACCAGGCTCAGTCGGGAGGCCAGTTCTCCTCTGGCCAGACGAACCAGCAGTTCAATTCCAGGCTGCAGCAATGTCACATTGTGCAGAGGACTCATCTGGTTCCTGTGGTCTTGTCCTGGTGGTCGTCTGAGCACCGGGACAAGTATCGCCAGATACTGCTTTCTGTGATCGGTCTCAAAAATCCTGATCGGTGCACCCCTACTATAGACCTATATATGACTAGAAGAGCCGAACTTAAAACCATTGATAAGCTGCGGTCACATTTCGCTGCAATCTTGCATGTAAAAAGGTGTAGTGATACATGAAGCACAGCTCACAAAGTCACTTTCAAACCTAGGAGTTTTTTGTTGGTCAACAGGGTGAATCAACCAATTTGAACCAGTTACAAAGTCTGCATGGGGAGATCTTTCACTCTTAAATTTCCAATTGTGTGGATTCCTATTGAAATGACTTGAACTTGATGTTGGTGATTTTGCCAATAAAAATTCACTAAGCAATGGTAAATGTGACTGCACCTTTAAAGGGAAAATATGCACACTGGACAAGCATGGTACACTGAAACAGTTTCTGTTATAGCCAAAAAATGAAAAATCATTTACTCAGCTTCATATCAATCCACACCTGTATGACTTTCTTCTGTGGAACACAAAAGAGGATATTTTAAGGAACATTGGGAACCAAACAACATTGGAGCCCAATGGAGAAAAAAAAACACTGAGACATTTCTTCAAATACCTCCTGTGTTCGACAGAAGAAAGGACAGTTTTGGAACAACATGAGGGTGAGTAAATGACAGAATTTGAATTTTTGGGTATCTTCTCCCTTTAATGAATCTGTCTACCATCAGAGAGGTTTCAGATTCTCCCCACTCAATAATCCTCGCTGATATTTGCTCACGACACCACTGCTGAAGACGGAAAGAAAGAGGAGTTTCCATTCCCTCAATAGTTTTCCTTCATAAAAGAAAAGGTCAAAATAGCAATAGATTCAGTGCATTGTGGATGAGGCAAGAGGCAAATACTCGCTCTGTGAAATCTCTCAAGAGAGATCTGAGAGAGAGAAATGGTTTTACAGGTTTAATCTCCGTACGACCCAATGCTTAATATCTCTCCTCTTAAAAACAACAGAAATGAATGACAGTATTCAACTTCACTCCACTCCACATCCACATGTTTTTCTAGAAACAGTAATTTTACAGCACATAAAGCGATGTGAAATGGCTCTCTATATTCAGTCTCTTCATATATCAAATATATACAAAAGAATACATTAAAAGTCATACTTCCATAATGTGAAGTTACATTTTCTGATTGCATTCAGAACTAAAACAAATCAGATTTTATTCATGAGGTACAGTGGGCAAGTACCATTTAAATGGAACTAAGCCAAATGTAGGTTTGTTAAAACCATGCCTAATTAGTGATTACTGACAAGTGATTAATATTATCTAATATCATTAGTGACCTCAGCAACTTCAAAGTCAATGTGAAAGCACATTCACAACCCATTTTATACGCAACAAGAAAATATCCAATATTCAACAAGAAAATTCAAATAATTTGTTTCAATTCAGGGCAAAACAATTTATGACTGCAAAGAAGAATACTAATTATTATTAATTGTTTAAAATACAACCAGAATGTGTATTAAGAAAGTAAATATGGTCAAATAATAATGTATATTGTTTATACATACACATTCAAATGTACTTTATTTATATCTGCTTCAGCCTGGATGGAGAGAGCATCTTGAATAGAAACACATCATGGTACAAGAAAAACAAACGGGCCAGACAAACATTCATCTTAAACATGCAGTCTAAGCGGTGGCCATCACCTTGGTTACCACGTCCCAGAGCAAACAAAACCCTTCTGAGAGCAAACATTAAGGTCATTCTGGTTTTGCACACTGTGTGTATTTGTCACGAGCATCCTTGACGGCTCAGCACTGTAATAAGACAACATTCCCAGCATACCATCTGCAGTAGTGTCCTAATGAAGGGGGTGGGCCATATGCCAACCTCACGCTCTGGTTTCAGTACGCAGTCTGCACATGTGTGCTAGAGGGCTGTGTGACTGCAGTCTGAGCTCTGCTTCCTGTGAAACTCCCTGTATGCTCTGGCTTTCTCTCAGGTGACCTTGTAAGCCCTACGGACCCTATTAAAAGATGAATGTGTTAATGCTCTGGAACCTTGCAGCGTTTCTGAATTGGTTTCTGACTGTCCCGAAATCCAAGTAAAACATGTCAACACACCAGACTATTAAACCTTTCGGCAAAATAAGATTAGAAAGGAATGTCCAATGCATCATCATTCATGAGATTTGTAGAGTCAGAAAGTTACAACTGGGTAAAATATTGATTTTCCAATTAATCACAATCTTCAATTTATTATGATTTTAATTCGTTCTTCAAAATACCAATGTCTTCTGTACAGCGGCAACCAAATAACTCTTATGAACCAGTTCATTTAAATTAATAAAAATAAACACACCAGGCAAGAAGTGCAGTCTAACTGAACAGCAGAGTATGTTCAAAATCAGAAAAGAAATAAAAGCTTGCGAAATGTAAGAATTGGGAAATGTGCATTGATACCCTGCTCTAGTTAAAACCAATACAGGTTTAAAGTTACATTAAAAACCAAATGTACTCTTACATTTAAACATCTTCAAAAAATGTATTTACATCTTTCCTTAGATTTAAAACCCCTAGACGTGAAGCTTATCACTGACATGCTGTCAGTCCAATTTAAAAGGTTACATAGGTCCACATTCTTTTTTAATGCATCTTAAGAATTAGCACACCACCATTTCTGTGCTCAACCGACTAATGTTACCTTGTTCAGAACGGCTCGGTGAATCACATCTCAATGAGCACAATGTTCCCTCTAAGCTGCGCGTGTGCGCGGATGAGCACTTCTTACGTCGTGACCGCGCAGAAGAAATTCTGCCACACACAGGACAGATGCAGAAATGAGTAGAGAAAACCATTTGATTTGATTTCTAGTAAATGCGAAATAAGTGCAATGCTCAGGAAAACCGCTATAGAGTTGGTGGCGCTATAGAGTCAGAACCGGTGAATGCAGTTTACAGGTTTCATAGAAAGAACGATGTGTGCCAAATGAATACTTTAATGGTAGCGAACGAAATAGCTCAACACGAGAGCCAAAGCAAGTGCAATGACAAAGTCTTGATTTTGTTTTGGCGGTGTACTAGAACAGGCTCTCATACTAGGTTGTTCGAAAAACACATTATTTTTCACATATTTTACATTATTGCAACACCTCTCTCCCCAGTCTGGCATGAACGGCTCAAATAGTTCCTGTATCAAATGAAGGCCAGCCTTCTGAAATACGAAATGTGCTGTGATTGGTTAGCTGGGCCAGTGTCTGTTGTGATTGGCAGCACTCGGCACCTGGTCGGGAAATGTCACGCCCCTTACTATAGCCGCCTGCGAACTTCAGTGTAGATACTGCGTCAAAATCAAATCAATTTGAGCGCAATTTAAACCCGGATGATTGTAACCACTCTAAGTTCATCTGCCTTGGGAAAGCTAGCGTGTCTCCGACATAGTGATAATAACACTTGTTGCCTTCTCTTAGTGCAGCACAACCAGGTCTCGTCCCATTCGTCGATATTTGTGAAATCACAAATTCCGGAAAATATGCGTTGTAGTCCAAACGAGTCGTTCGTTGTAGTTTTTGAAAAGTGATTTCTGTTAAATAAAATATCTCCTTTTGAAGTGGACTTTGAGCTTTGTAACTTTGCAGATCTTTTTTTATGCTCAAACAGCAACATTACAGACTAACTAAAGTTGAAAAAGTGAAAACGCATAATAGGACCAGAGCATTTGAGCGGAGCGGAGCGGTGTGACGCTTTCTGCTCTATGGACGTGCGCTCCACTTAGTCGCTCTAACCGCCCAAACAAGCGCTCCGTTAATATTCCACTCACACTCGCCGTAAACCAATTCCCGCTCAGATCCCGCTCCGTTCTGTAAAGAACAAATTTGCGTGCGTTATATTAGATTATAAATTACTGTTGCCAATATATAGCCTACATTCTGTAGGTCTACCTATTGGTACGGGTCAGTTTTTTTTTTATAATATTTTAATAGGCCTAAGTGGTGTAGGCTAATATCTTCTGTACTCTGTAGTTCTGTATTTAGGCCTATATACAGCTGTGTGTTAGCTTAGGTCTACAGTTTAAAGGGGTCCTATTATGTTTTTTCACTTTTTTAATTTTAGTCAGTGTGTAGTGTGTATGTTTGGGCATAAAAAAGATCTAGAAAGTTACAAATCTCAAAGTCCACTCCAAAGGGAGATATCTAGTTTTTTTTTTAATCTATTTTCAAGAACTACAGCAAATGGCTCGTTTGGACTACAGCGTTTGGTTTCCGGGCTTTGTGATATCACAAAGCGGCTCATTAGAATTTCATTACAAAGAACTTAGAAATTTGGCTCTATGACTTTCTCTCCTCTCCATCTGTAGCTGGTGTGTGGTGAGTTACAAAGTACAGAAATTTGAATGGTTGGGGGGTGGGGAGGGGCGAGTTCGTGGTTAGAACGCTTGGTTAAGTGAGCGCATGAGACAAGACGACGACGAAGAAGAGCTGCTGTGCTGTAGCCTCAAATTTTTGGCATGTCTAGAACAGCGGTTCTCAATTCCAGTCCTCGCATACCCCCGCTCTGCACATTTTGTATGTTTCTCTTATTGCTTCATACGTTTGCTATATTTGACTGTAAGTGCCCTGCGAAGTGGACATTACCGGATATTCCTCCATGATTCCAGTTTGAAGGGAGCGTATATGTTCCATACAAAGGGCATTTAAGTGTGCGAGACGTGAATTTAAATTGTATTTATTTACAGAGGTATATTATGTCCCACTTCACGCTTCTCTAGTAAGTTTCGTTTGTGTGTGAAGACGCTGCAGGCATGAAGTAAACTATCTGTATTTAGGCCTATATACAGCTGTGTGTTAGCTTAGGTCTACAGTTTAACTGAGATTATTTAATAACTACAGAGCTCCGAATATAATTCGAATTAACAATTAGTTTCTACAACGTCAGCAGGTTTTATTACTTTTTTTATTAATTTATTATTTTTTATTAATTTTAAGCAATAATGATTTTAATAAGTAATTACGAAATATAATAATTCGTTCCACGATTTAGGCCTACTAAAACTAGGGAACGAACGAATGTATTCGTGGCAGCTGAATACAAGAGAATGAATACTTGAATGAATGAATGAATGAATGAATGATGCATTTATATAGCACTTTATTGTGTATTGTTGTACACCCAAAGCGCTTTACAATCATGTGGGGGGGTCTCTCCTCAACCACCACCAGTGTGCAGCATCCACTTGGATGATGCGATGGCAGTCACAGGACAACGGTACCAGTGCACTCACCACACACCAGCTACAGATGGAGAGGAGAGAAAGTCATAGAGCCAATCAAGTGGTTCAAGGCCATGATTGACAAAGGCCAGGGGGGCAATTTGGCCAGGAATACTTAATTTGTGGCCATAATTTAGACAAAACGAAAAAATTTATTCTTAATTCATCGCCATAATGTCGTCCTAGCATAAAAGAGAACTAGCCTATTCTAATTTGTGACCGTGATTTTGTCTGCATGTCATGATCGTGGCTCCGTACAACCGAATATAACCTTAGCCTACCCGTTTATTCATTTATTATGTATGTAACTAGCTCACCTTTTGCTGCACCATGTTTGCGTAGCACATCCTTGTGCTTTCTGGCAATGTGCCGCTTCAGATTCTAATATGAATCTTTACTAACTTTAAGTCTCCCCACACTCCCTCTCAGTTTCTTCTCCCTGCTCATTCTTAACTTTGATTTTTACTTTACATTTATGTATAAGGCTTGCAACTTCGTTGAAACAATATCTGAACTCCATAACTGCTCTACTATTCTCGATCTCTACAGATTCTCGATCTCGAACAAGCAAATCACCAAACGGCATTCTGGGTTGAGCGAGCGGCGCTGAGCGTATTGAGCGAGTGGAGCGGAATCTTCAGAAAGGCGCTCTGCGCTCTTAAGGAAATATTACAACTCCGCTCCGCTCACATGCTCTGAATAGGACCCCTTTAAAGAAGAGTGGCTTGTTTAAGTGGTAGAAATAGCGGATGATGGGCACAGAACAGTAACAAATCTCTGAGACACTTACAGTCACACACAGGTGTAGTAGTGAGCAAAATCTACTACATGGGGATGTTTAGATAACTACAGTATATAAGAATTCATATGTTCATGTTTTTTGAAAAAATATAGCTTACAGATCTCAGTTTAAATGCTTCAGTTTGTTTTTATATTATAATTATATTATATTATAAACCTAATAAATAACTGACCTCAAAAAGGGAATTCATGAGCAATATCTGCTTAATTTTTACATATATTATTATAAAGAATTGAACTCTTCTGCGAGAGATTTTTATTTTTTTTTATGATTTTTAACAGAATTTCTTGGTAACACAGCACTGTAAAAATAAAATTTCTCAGGTATCCTAAAATGTGCATTATTTAGTTACATCAAGGGTCAAATCAAATATAAATAGTAGGGATGCGCCGATCCGATATTCATATCGGGTATCGGCTCCGATAGTGCCATTTTTCTCGGATCGGGCAGAGAGAACCGATCCAAAG
>NW_015505262.1:859324-888954 GCF_001515645.1 Sinocyclocheilus grahami | reverse complement strand
CCATATGATAGCTTAATGTGAGCTACATATAAATATTTAAGTCCTTACATTAAAGTTCACACAAACTCTTTTCTCCGCTGTGGCTGTCAGTCATTCGTTCAGCCTTTAAACCCTGGTTGCATTCGGTTACAGCAGTCAGCTCTCTCCAAGATCATTCTGTGTTCCCATTATACTTGATTTGTAAATACATGTCTATGATTTTACAAAAAGGACTTTATCTTCTTGCCGGAGTTTAATGTTGTTTTGTTACTTGCTACTGGGTGTCTGTGAGAACAAAACACAGGCATAGAAAATACTATCAATTGTTTTTAACGTGCACAGTAACTGAAATTGAAAACTGTTCAAAAAAAGAAAGGCTCAATAACTGTTGCACAGATATAATACACTACGCATCAATTTCTCTTCCCTTTGTGCGTTGCACTTTTTAACACGAAGCGCTTAATGTACGCACATTGTAAGAGCTTCGTGCTCATAGACTGTCAACCCTCTACATTGCGAGTAAATCACTCGCATATGCGACTAAATCTTCACTCTGGGCGACTAAAAAAACTTCACTGGTATCGGATCGGAATCGGTATCGGCCAATACTGAACCCTAGGTATCGGAATCGGTATCGGAAGCGAAAAAGGCGGATCGGAGGATCCCTAATAAATAGTACATTACAGTTAAAAGTGCGCTGTAAAGGTCTGGTATAGAATGTTTTTGCTCAGGTGGCCGAAATGTCCATCCAACAGAGAAAAGTTTTGCTCAGCAAGAAAAACTAAATTAGAGGGAACATTGCTCACCGCTTGCAAATGGACATTACCAACCCATATGCTGCCAAAAAACATCTGATACACTACACAGAGTTACACTCACAGTGCAAGTGAACTGATTTTTTCATGTTTATTTCCAACAAAGTGTCAAATAGCATCATGATAATGGTGTGTCAAAAATTTGACTCAAAGTTTCCATGAATTCTTGATGTGTGGTCACACGTTCTTCTTCATTAGGCAGCAATAACGATAACACCCAAAACACGGCCGATAACATCAACTCATTTCCTTACACTGCCTCTCTCTTCCTCTACCACTAAACTAATGTAGAAATGATGAACAACAGACCTAAGCTGAAGACACTCAGTATCTTCAAACTCAGCACCTCAACACACTAAATTCCCTCATGTTTCTAAAGGAAGGGGTTTCACACAGAGAGACTCTTCTTTCCTTCTTGTTTCAAATAGAACATCAATTCCAGTTCTATTCTTCCTTTTTGGTCACTCATGTTGCAGATTTCCAATAAATCATCAATATCTCACGCTGAACATCTCATACCCTAAAGCCAAAAGCATCAAATAAACTAGAGCCATCTTGTCTGGAGATACGTGACCAAATATGAGAAGCTTACAAAACAAACAAAGTATGAGAGCCATAGAGACAAGTATATACTTACTGGTGGAGTTCCCTTGCATCTGTATAATGCATTTTGATTCTTTGCTGGTCTCTCTTGAGTTGAAGGGCCGCACTCTGACAGCCACTTTCACGGAGGCGCCAGACATGGTTGAAGCGGTTGTGATTCAATCCCACAGAATGTTCTCCTACAAAAAGAAACAGAATGGGTTTCTATTCCAGTGCCCCAATCATTAGGCTAAAGGTACAAGAACACATTTGACAGAAGTTACCCAGAAACATCTCATCAGATTCCATTGAGTAAACTAGACCTCCAAAGAGATCTGAATTGACCATAACATCATTTATGCAATGACGCTAGAGGTTATGTGGCATTTGAGAAGATTTTCTTAAATTACAGCATGCCAAAAATAAACATAAAAGAAAAAGATGACGCAGGGTTCCCACAGCTTTTCACCAATGATATTCCATGGCTACTACATCATAATCGATACATGAATGTCTGAGGCCTCTAAATTATCAACATGATCAAAACCAGTTGACAATTTTCTACATGCCCTCTGATTGATGGTCCATACTTTTTTTTTTTTTTAGCAAGTATCAGTTATAATAATAAAACTCTACAACTCTACTCTTTCTCCTGCAAAAACTTTGTTAAAAATTATGAAATAAACTTAAGCATAACTTAAATATTATTTTTTCAAGATGAACAGGCTTTTGTAGGACGTTTATGTGTACATCTCTCAATTATCATTGTATTGCATTGCATTATATGTTTTGCCCCCACAATAAAAACTAGTGGTTTAAACATAAAACTAAACATTTAAATGTCATCTTACTATTATTTGGAGATATAGAGTGACAATTGATATTTATATGCACATTTTTTGTAAGTGGTCTGTTATACTGTCATAGAACTCTCATTTATTTACACAGCAAGATATCAGAATTTCATCTTACTTTTGGGCTTTATAAATACCATCTGCAACAAACTGCATAATTTGCTCAGTTTGGTCCACTGAATTAAATTGATGTGCTTTTGTCCTCCATGTTCTCACTATATCATACTATATGGGATACTTAAGCCTGATGCATCAAATATGTTACAGAACAGAACATTTTTAGATATTCTTTTATATTTTGTGTAAATGTTCAATAACCAGGCTATACAAATTCCAAATATTTTTTAGTTTTCCATGATTGTAGGAATGATGATTACATAATAAAAATAATTCATCAGTAACATCAGTACAGTTAATATATTTGGGCAGGTGACATGACATTTCAAGCAGTTTCAGCAAAATGCTTGTTAGCAAAATCATGTACAACATAGAATATCCATACTATAAAAAATATTTCCATCAAAGGACCATTTAAAGTGCTATAACAGAATGTTTAACTAGTAAAAATGTGATTAAAATGTCAAAGAAAGAAAGAAATGTTGTCACAGGACCAAGATATACACTTTCCCTATATGTAAATATTTAACCAATCTTAATATTTAATATAAAAATGTCCATGAGCTTGTCTGTTATATGTCAACAGCACATTTACCATATCAAATGTCCGGTGGTCAAGAGCAATAGCATAATATGCAGGTAAATATCCAACACACAGTTACAGATGATCAGGAACATTAGATGGTTCCCTCACGGACTCATAAACATGGCTGCCGTTCGCCTGCAGCAGCAGCAGGGCTGGGCCTATTCACACGCTCACTACACAAGTAAACACATCTGACTAAATGACACCCGACCGTTATGACATATCAAAACGCATGCATTGACACATTACGCCTGTCTGTTCCTGTTGAAATGTATGTATAACTTATGGGCGTGACATCTGTTATTAAGCATTGGTTTTATCGACCGGCTGTGGATTACAACGAATCTGACAATGCAGCAATTATTTTTGAAGTTCAAGTCTCTTGAGTATGACAGAACAATGAACAGTCCGCTTTTCAATAACATGACACCAAAAAAAGATGTTTTAATCCTTGCCCTTGTAGTCGTTCACTGAATTAAAGGCATACGCCCATGAAATTCAATCGGCCGGAGAAAACATAAGTATGCCTACTTCAGGAAGGAAAAAGAACACTTACTCTTCCATCTATTTTTATAGATTTTATAGCTAATGACACTAAAACAACAAAACGTGTATCTGTTTCAGTGTTTAATAAAGGAGACTAGATATTGACAACATATCAGGCGTTGCCATAGCTGTACTGTCATAATGGTCTGCTACAGAGATAAAACTAATCAAAACGTTTAATTAATATTAAAAAAAACATCTCAAGTGTTACAGTGTAATCTTATGATGTCGCCTCCTTTATTGATCTCACGAAACCATGTCCGATTTGAGAACAAATCGTTCTTTTGAATCGGATCTGTACTGGGAACCGGTTCTCCAACCGGTATGAACGACTCTGTCACGAGTACAATCGGTCCGAGCGGTTCTGGAGTCAAAAATCACGCACTGACTGAGTCAACCCAGAATGGTTTTTATTTCACTTAATCCGTAAACAGCCGAGAATGACGACTGAGATGACAGTACGAAAGTAAATCGAGTTTACAAACCACTGAATCGGTCTGAGCCGGTGCTGTTCAAAAGAACCGATTCGCGGAAATGTGCCGAACTTCCCATCACTAATTCGGACGTCTTTCTATGAACTCGGCGACTTTCTTTGCATAGTCCTCATATGGTTTTGTCATTTTTAACATTTATTTTCGATTATCAATAAAAAATAATAACATTAAGTGTATAATACCACAATTAAGTTTAAGGTCAGCTGCAAAAACAATCGAAACCTTTCGGTAAACATCCATTCGCATTCCCAAACGCGACTCGAGAGATGTATGCTCAGACTCAAACGTACAAATATTACAATCATATTTCGGAAAAGACGGCACTTACTGCTATATATCCACAAGTAGAAACGACTAGAACAGCATAGAAATCCCGCACGATGCCAATTCTCCAATGACGTCTACAACCAGCAGCAAAAATCAAAAAAGATTGACGGTTAAGTTTCCAATAGTTCCTTTGTTGTTATATACACCCATTATAGCTGCGTCTCATTCTCCAGCGCCGCGCAAGATGCTTGCGTTTCTGATAGATTTAGTTAGGCTGCTGCTGGTGTGGTTGGACCGTTCCTCTAGCAGGCTTAGGTATGGATGAATGCCTTGATTTACTGAAATGATTACGTCAACTGCCTTGTCAACGTCGTGAATGACGGGCCGTCTGGCCAATAAGAATGAAGTATTGTGTGAGCGATGCGTCGTGTAGCCAATGAGAATGCTGGAAAAACTAAGGTGGGCTAGGCAGCTGTGACGCAACACTGCAGGGTCGCGTACGATCCGCTGTGGCGTGGCATCGGACAACAAAAAAGGGAAGAGCGCCGCCTAGCAGAAACATGGATAAAACAATTTAAGCGCTAAATGAACAAAAAGATGCGATCGTGCCAATGTTCTTTCAAAATGTAATTGTACTAATTAACTTCTGTTCTAAAATAGTCGTGAGACTTGAATCCTCTCAAAATACACAACACAATATAAAAAGGTCATTTACTGAGAGCAATTAATTAAAATAGAAGCTGCTTCATCATGTACCACATTTAAAATGTTTTCTATCACTGGCACATAATACGCTTTATTTTTTTGTTTTTCATTTAAATGTTAAGTTTTGAAAATTTTGTTGTATGCATTTGTAATTTTTTTTTAATCTCTTGAAATGCAACAGCTATCATTGTGTGTGCATTACCATTTATTACAGTTCAAAGAGCTGGGTCCAAAAGAAGTTTGTAGCAAAGGAAGCAAATTCCTGTACAGATAAACCCTTTAAGTCACTGGAAAAACTCTTACATCCAACAACTGGGGTTAATAGTAATAACACGTAATGACGAACCTTTTGGATCCAAAAAAATGTTGGAGAACAGAACAAAAACATGATGTACTGGCATTTTTATGACGATCATGTTACAACACAGCATCACATTCTTTGATTTGATCCTGGGTTTGAGCTCCGATTCAGATTTTAGTCACACCGTGTACATATGAGATTTCTATGCAAACCAACAAAATTCTAATACAGTCAATCACCATCTGATGCTCCACTGGCAAGTGTCCATCAATTTACACCAATATCTATTGTATTTTCTACAAGACAGTCTAGAGCTTGTTAATTTGATTAGTTAAAATGTGTTGTATTCCTCCAACCATATAAAATAAACTGACTGAATGGTAAACTGCATGTCTACAGCCAATGTTTTGTGGGGGGAAAAAAAAGTAAATACTGGTGTTACTTAACATTCTTCACAAACATGAAATGGATCCCCTTCCTCAATGTTTTCTCTTACCATGAGATCCATTAAATGCATCCGTGAGGACAACAAAAACACAATGGGAAGCAATTTCTTTATATATCCAAATTTGTTAACTTTGGGGAGTAAAACTGTGTGCTCATTCAGCTTGGTATGTATGTGCAGACATACAAATTCAAAATGTTTCAAAAGTCTAAACTTTATTATGTTTCAATTTAGAACCATGAGCCTTTCAGACAGTGGCTCGATAAAGAGGATAAAGGGAGGAAAACAATTTGGGTACTGTCATCTTTTATTTCTCCTCTCTCTTCAGTTCACTTCCAGCTTGGTGAAAACATTTAAACTGCAGGGCAAGCTTGGCTCACTGAGAAAACTCAAACACGGCCACTCTGCTTCTCTCTCATCCAGGCCTGGATACGCTCCTTCAGCTCTGGGACTGTGGAGAGAGGGAAAAGTATGGAGTCAGCGTTACACAGTCTAACAATTATTAAAAATAAATTAAAAAAAAGACAAGTCACAAAGTGCATTTGGCAGCAGCGCTGAAAGTAGCAGCTCGTGTGGTCTTTGTAAAGCAGTGTGGTGGGTACCTGGTTCCAGCATGCTCTCGGTGAGAGGCTGTCTGTTGAAGGGGTCAGTGGGAGAGTTCAGGAGGTGTCGCAGAATGATGGCTCGATCCATGATGTTGCCAGAAGGAAGTTGCACGGGATCAGTCATGAGAGTGTCCATCAGCGGGTCTGTTTAGATAGGATGTCAATGTTAATTGCTCCAATCAACTATTACATTTGTAGCTACACTTCATTTTTTTTGTTATTAGGGTTGTTTTTAAGAAATTAACACTTTTTACTTGCAAGGATGCATGTGATCATTGCCATCACATGAATAAATTACATTTGAAAATATATTCAAATAAAAAACAGCTCATTTAAAAAAGAAAGCTCATTTTTACTTTCTTTTAATCAAATAAATGCAGCTTTGCTGAGCATAAGAGACTTCTTTCAAAAACAAAAAAACGTATCAATAATATACATCAAATATGATGTAAAACAACTTGATGACTCTCACCTTTAAACTCATCTGGGGCATCACTGTAATCCATCTCAGACTGAGAATTGCGGGCTACTATCTCCTCTACCTTTTCCAACAGAAGTTTGAATTTCTCAATAGCAATGGTGGATTTTATGCCCGCTTTTCTCATTTTTGAAATGACCTCCTCAAACAGCTCCCTGCTGTATGACCGCTAAAAGTGAGAGAGAGAGGAAAAAAAAAAAAAGTTATCCACATTTTTCTTGCAATACAGTTAAGCACCAAACTACATTTGCCGTCTAGCCACCGAAGATCACGGTGAGCAGATACAGACCTGGTCATCTGCAATGGCTTTAGCAAACCGTGCACAGTCCAGCTGCAGATAAATGTCAGTGAGCTGATCCAGGAGCTTCTTTGGCTCAAAACCATATTTTTCTGGGTTTTCCACCTTCAAGTCTCGACATTTAGGCCCACATAGCTGCTGCAGGTTATAATTCAACATGGCAGCCAGACGAGGACCCAGTTCCTGTTCAATACAACAGAATATACATGAGTCATCATAAGACATTTTATCATTTTTGTGCATTTTCAACAGAACCTACAAATATAGTATTTGCTCTATTAGTGTCATTAAAAGTGCCCTTTCTCACACCTCCTCTGAATAAAGTCAATGTTCTAACCCTGGCAGCAGCTCAATTTTCCCTGAAGACTATAAATACCTGCAGAGAGCAGAGCGCAGGAGATTAATTTACTGCAAGCAGCAGATTACAGTGCTCATGCTTTTTTCCTATTAACCAAAGCTGAATTAATTAGACTTTGTTACGCTCTACCTCTTTTGTAGGTGCTTCCTAAAGTGGATCTGTTTGTTGTCTGTTGAAATGTTTCTTAAGTTATATTTCTATGACTGTCTGCTTATATAGCTTTATTAAACAGCTTCTACTCATATAACAACCTGTTAAGCTGTTCATACACTACCGTTCAGAAGTTTGGAGTCAGAAATGTAAAAAATAAAAATAAAATTCAGCATTAAATTGATTTTGATTTCAATTAAATGCTGTTTTTTAAACTTTCCATTCATCAAAGAGTCCTGAAAGAAAAATGTATCACAGTTTTCCCCGAAAAATATAAAGCATTACTAATGTTTTCAGCATTGCTAATAACAAGAGATGTTTCATAACAGCATATCAGAATGATTTCTGTGCAAGGATGCATGTGATCATTGCCATCACATGAATAAATTACATTTGAAAATATATTCAAATAAAAAACAGCTCATTTAAAAAAGAAAGCTCATTTTTACTTTCTTTTAATCAAATAAATGCAGCTTTGCTGAGCATAAGAGACTTCTTCCAAAACAAAAAAACGTATCAAACCCCAAACCTGAGCAGTAGTGTATGACTAAAAATATGATGTAAAACAACTTGATGACTCTCACCTTTAAACTCATCTGGGGCATCACTGTAATCCATCTCAGACTGAGAATTTCGGGCTACTATTTCCTCCACCTTCTCCAACAGCAGTTTGAATTTCTCAATAGCAATGGTGGATTTTATGCCCGCTTTTCTCATTTTTGAAATGACCTCCTCAAACAGCTCCCTGCTGTATGACCGCTAAAAGTGAGAGAGAGAGGAAAAAAAAAAAGTTATCCACATATTTTTCTTGCAATACAGTTAAGCACCAAACTACATTTGCCGTCTAGCCACCGAAGATCACGGTGAGCAGATACAGACCTGGTCATCTGCAATGGCTTTAGCAAACCGTGCACAGTCCAGCTGCAGATAAATGTCAGTGAGCTGATCCAGGAGCTTCTTTGGCTCAAAACCATATTTTTCTGGGTTTTCCACCTTCAAGTCTCGACATTTAGGCCCACATAGCTGCTGCAGGTTATAATTCAACATGGCAGCCAGACGAGGACCCAGTTCCTGTTCAATACAACAGAATATACATGAGTCATCATAAGACATTTTATAATTTTTGTGCATTTTCAACAGAACCTACAAATATAGTATTTGCTCTATTAGTGTCATTAAAAGTGCCCTTTCTCACACCTCCTCTGAATAAAGTCAATGTTCTAACCCTGGCAGCAGCTCAATTTTCCCTGAAGACTATAAATACCTGCAGAGAGCAGAGCGCAGGAGATTAATTTACTGCAAGCAGCAGATTACAGTGCCCATGCTTTTTTCCTATTAACCAAAGCTGAATTAATTAGACTTTGTTACGCTCTACCTCTTTTGTAGGTGCTTCCTAAAGTGGATCTGTTTGTTGTCTGTTGAAATGTTTCTTAAGTTATATTTCTATGACTGTCTGCTTATATAGCTTTATTAAACAGCTTCTACTCATATAACAACCTGTTAAGCTGTTCATACACTACCGTTCAGAAGTTTGGAGTCAGAAATGTAAAAAATAAAAATAAAATTCAGCATTAAATTGATTTTGATTTCAATTAAATGCTGTTTTTTAAACTTTCCATTCATCAAAGAGTCCTGAAAGAAAAATGTATCACAGTTTTCCCCGAAAAATATAAAGCATTACTAATGTTTTCAGCATTGCTAATAACAAGAGATGTTTCATAACAGCATATCAGAATGATTTCTGAAGAATTATGTGACACTGAAGACTGGAGTAATGGCTGCTGAAAATGCCATTACATTAAAATAGAAAACAATATTACTGTTTTACTGCATTTTTGATCAAATAAATGCAGCCTTGGTGAGCATAAGAGACTTTTTTAGAAAAAATCTTACCGTCCCCAAAATTTTTTATGTCATGGCGTGTTTTTACAGCATGCAGGAGTGTAACATGTTTCCATACTTACAGGCCTGAGGAAGGGCTTCTGGACCTGTTTGGTGAGGATATGGAACATATCCACTGTCTCTGTGGCTAAAGCCAGGTACGATCGTGATACTCTCTCATCCTGAGTCAGCTGGGACTGTCGGCTCTGCTGCTGATCCTGAGGATCAAGACGTTTCACGTGAAATTAGATGTGATTGGAACTGGAAAACAAAAAGTGTCAATGCAAGTAGAAACATTGCTGTACAACCATTCCCTTTAAAGTAATATTACATATGTGTTCGGAGTTTGTCACCACAGAAAAATGTGTTATTAAACACCCAGACAAATTTGAATGATAAGAAAAAACGGCAATAAAATAAATGATCAATTTTGAAAAAATAAGCAGTACTTTCTGCTCTCAAACGCTGGGGGCGTGTCTGCATTGAACCCACGCCCGCTCGCGGGAAAGCTGCCGCCTCTCTCAACTGTCATACAAATAATTTTAAATAAGGAGACTGAGCTGTTTTGTAAATTACCGCATCCAGGTAATATGCATTTACGTGACGAAGGCATAGCTAGCTAGGAAACTGTAGGCTGTAGTAACTAACGGTAATGACAGTGTTGAAACACTGATGCTAATGCACTCTAGTTATTAGTTGTGTTCGCCTTGAATCGGCACTGCACAGAACAATCAGTAGCTATATGTTTCCATCACCCAGTTTTTATGCGCATTTTGAAGTATCGCATCAGAAAAGAGTGATGAAAACGGCCAATTTCGAAAAACAATCCCTTAATTGGTAAAAATAGTTTTTATGCTCACTTGAGGTGGTTGTTGACTTGTGCGAAAAATTCCTCTATGCGCATCAAAAGTCATGTGACTTTGCGCTATGGGACGACATAACCTGACTAAAACCAGCGGACTGATCTCATTGCACAGCATCTGAAATGTTATGATCATTCTTAAATGCCCGGCATGCAGGAGTGTAACATGTTTCCATACTTACAGGCCTGAGGAAGGGCTTCTGGACCTGTTTGGTGAGGATATGGAACATATCCACTGTCTCTGTGGCTAAAGCCAGGTACGATCGTGATACTCTCTCATCCTGAGTCAGCTGGGACTGTCGGCTCTGCTGCTGATCCTGAGGATCAAGACGTTTCACGTGAAATTAGATGTGATTGGAACTGGAAAACAAAAAGTGTCAATGCAAGTAGAAACATTGCTGTACAACCATTCCCTTTAAAGTCCGTGTAAAGTAATATTACATATGTGTTCGGAGTTTGTCACACCACAGAAAAATGTGTTATTAAACACCCAGACAAATTTGAATGATAAGAAAAAACGGCAATAAAATAAATGATCAATTTTGAAAAAATAAGCAGTACTTTCTGCTCTCAAACGCTGGGGGCGTGGGTTCAATGTAGACACGCCCCCCGCGGGAAAGCTGCCGCCTCTCTCAACTGTCATACAAATAATTTTAAATAAGGAGACTGAGCTGTTTTGTAAATTACCGCATCCAGGTAATATGCAATATGCTAGGAAACTGTAGGCTGCAGTAACTAACGGTAATGACGGTGTTGAAACACTGATGCTAATGCACTCTAGTTATTAGTTGTGTTCGACTTGAATCGGCACTGCACAGAACAATCAGTAGCTATATGTTTCCATCATCCAGTTTTTATGCGCATTTTGAAGTATCGCATCAGAAAAGAGTGATGAAAACGGCCAATTTCGAAAAACAATCCCTTAATTGGTAAAAATAGTTTTAATGCTCACTTGAGGTGGTTGTTGACTTGTGCGAAAAATTCCTCTATGCGCATCAAAAGTCATGTGACTTTGCGCTATGGGACGACATAACCTGACTAAAACCAGCGGACCGATCTCGTTGCACAGCATCTGAAATGTTATGATCATTCTTAAATGCCCATGCAAAATCTTTCGTCAAAGTGTTTCTGTATAATTGCATCCCAGAACTTCCTAAACAGAAGGCATCCACCTCCGAAAGCAATGACTGCATTTATTGTGTTTCGTCGGCTCGCTCGAGGCGCAAGTAATTTATTATATATGAAAATTATTATATTCAGTGGCTTCTCCTACTTTTCTTAGTGATATTTAGTGCCAGATGATTTTGTTCTCTTTGACTTGTCCGATGGAAACGGTGATTATTTGCACGTTTTATGCAATATTCCAATTTTGCGTACAAGTTAAAATCGCAACTTTGGATGGAAACCTGGCTAGTGTATGATATTAAAGTACAGCGAAAGCGATTCAGACACATAAGGAGCATCTGCTCTCTTATCGCTCTCGCGGTACTTTGATGCCATACACCAGGGTTCCTCAAATCTTGTCCTGTAAGTCCAATGCGCTGCAGAGTTTAGCTCCAACCCTGATCAAACTCAGCTACCTGTGATTTTCCAATGATCCTGAAGACATTGATTAGCATGCTCAGGTGTGTTTGATTAGGGTTAGAGCTAAACTCTGCAGGAAAGTGGATCTCGTGGGCCAGATTTGAGGATCCCTGCCATACACCGACTGGTCTGCGCTGCGCCACTTCAAGCCGAACACACCTATTATATAGTGTTAGGGGAGGGGCCATGCTCCGTGGCTCCAGTGCGTCATCAAGACATGATTTCAGGCCCGCCCAAAAAAATCTTGAACACAAAATTGGTGAAAAACTGTTTAACGGTCTAACTCCACATTACAGTACTACATAGTTCACAGTCTTTGTAATGCGTTTTCAGCAATACGTTTCTAACATTTATAATGTGTTTAGAAACAATTCTCTGAATTGCCTTTACAGAGACTTTAAAAGTCACTCCCCTTCCTTTTAGCCTTAAAGCTAATGCTTTTCCCCTGGCACATTAGTGCATTATATCCATTACAATGCAGATAAAAGGTTAGGTAACTGAATTATTGGTAAAGTTGTGATATGTGCTGACCCTGGGCAGCTGGTCCCATTGCTCTTTATTCTTCATCTCCTCCTGGATCTCATGGATGCGTTTCAGAGACTCCAAACTCTCGTCCAGCAGAAAAGTTGTATCGTTAATTAGCATGTTGATGTAGCGCACAAACTGTTTACCAGAGCTGCAGAATGAATACGAGACAGAGGAAAAGGGTATGATTAATATACGTGTAAAATAAATATAAACATTTAACAAAAATATTACACAATCAAATAAATGTAAAAAAAAAAATTTGACAATAATAAAAAATTCAGAAAAGTTGTATCGTTAATTAGCATGTTGATGTAGCGCACAAACTGTTTACCAGAGCTGCAGAATGAATACGAGACAGAGGAAAAAGGTATGATTAATATACGTGTAAAATAAATATAAACATTTAACAAAAATATTACACAAACAATCAAATAAATGTAAAAAAAAAATTTGACAATAATACAAAATGTAATTGTTATATTTATATATATTTTGTATTTTTCAAATTAGTGTTCAATCGTTATTGAGTCATTCGAGTTTTTCATTAGCTGTTATATTATGCTGATATATAACATGACTATTTAATTGAAATGTACACAAAATTGCTGAAATAAAATGAATACTTATTTTACACAATATTAACTTAAATCATTTTTTTAATTGCAAACAAAAAGAGTTTTTCATTCATTATCAAACATTTTTCAAATTAGTGTTCAATCGTTATTGAGTCATTCGAGTTTTTCATTAGCTGTTATATTATGCTGATATATAACATGACTATTTAATTGAAATGTACACAAAATTGCTGAAATAAAATGAATACTTATTTTACACAATATTAACTTAAATAATTTTTTTTAATTGCAAACAAAAAGAGTTTTTCATTCATTATCAAATTTCTGTCACTTAATCGGCCTGGGTGATACATCCTCAGTCTATAACTATTTCAAATTTCACGCAAAACAGTGAACTCACTTGAACTCCTCCAGGAAGGTGCCTTGGTGGTTAATGTTTTGCCATAGGCTTTTGAATATGGTGCTGATGTGATAACGGATGGTGAACTTGTCATAGAACTCGCTTGTGGCTCCAGTGTGCTCCACATCTAAGAAAACACATCCATTTAGCATTAACAAATCAAACTGCATAGAACAGACTTTAAAAAGTATATTTTAGAACTCTTTTCACCGGTGTAAAACTTCATGAGAGCTGGCACAAGCTGATTGATAGACACTGGGTGGTTCTCCATCATCTCAAAGAATCGCTGAGTGCGCGGCTGCACTGCAGGATTGGTGACAAACAGCACCTCCACCAGCTTGGCGATCAAGTATGGGTTCTTTATGTAATTCTGACTGCAAATGAAGACCACCAGAAAGTTCACAATGTCTTCAGTGCACGGCTCATAGAGAACCTGTGGAAAGTACCTGAGAAACAAAAGTCCAATTTTACTAAATTTGGATTCTAACAATATAAATGTGCAGATTTCAGCAATCTCATACACTTACTGCACAATAAAAAGCAAGAACTCGGCCACATCTTCAATGTAAAACTCTGGCAGTGCTGCAAAACTTTTGGGGATTTCTGGGTTCAGAGGCAGGGTTACGCTGTAAGGTGATAAAAGACAGGAAATCAGAACAGAACAAAGTCTTGACTACAATTTGGCTAAAAGAATGTAAGGGGCATCTGAAGAGATGTTAAGTGAACTGACCCTGGGTAGGCAGGTTCCACCATACGCAAGATGAGCTGGATGACCATACTGAAGAACTGCAGACATCTGCGCAGCAGGTTCTCATCCAGCAGCCCTGCGTCTGCGCAGGCTTTAGAGCGCACCAGTTTCTGTCAACACACACATTTACTTACTATTTGTTAAATAAATATATTCTAATATATACACAAAGTATACATTTATAACAGTAAATACAACAGTAAGAATAACAGAAGATTATAACAGTTAATGTACATTACCATTCAAACGTTTGAGGTCAGAAAGATTTTTTTAATGTTTTTGAAAGAAGTCTCTTATCAAGTCTCTTACCAAGGCTGAATTTATTTGATTAAAAAATATAGTAAAAAAAAAAAAAAAACTTAGATAGTTTGAAACAGTTCATTTTAATCATTTGATTTCTATTTCAATGTATTTTAAAATTTAATTTATTCATGTGATGGCAAAGATGAATTTTTAGCAGCCATTAATCCAACTGACATGATCCTTCAGAAATCATTCTTATATGCTGATTTGGTGCTCAAGAAACATTTCTTATTATTATTACTATTATTATGTTGAAAAAAAGTTGTGCTGCATAATATTTTTGTAGAAACCATGATACATTTTCCCCAGGATTCTTTGATGAATAGAAATTTCTAAGGAACATCATTTATTTGAAAAAGAGATGATCTTATAAATGTCTTTACCATCACTTTTGATCAATTTACTGCGACCCTGCTGAAAAAAAATATACACATTTCTTTCAAAAGCAAATCTGACTGAGCCCAAACCTTTGAACAAGTATAAGTAAATGCATTGTTCAGTACTTTAACGTGACTAATATAGCCTCTCTGTGCACAGGGCAAAGATCTGACTAATAATTAGGGATGCACCGATACCGGTATCGGGCCCGTAACTGCGCTCCTGTACTCGTAAAAAAGCCCCGATACCAAACAGCGTGTGAATAGAGCTGTGTCCAGAAAAAGAAACACTGAAAATAGAACAACAGAGAGTAGAATGGAGTTATTAGAGATTAAGTGTGTCTTATGCCCATCTAAGTGTTATACCTGCTGTCGACAGCAGGAGTCACTGTGGTTCTGATCTGCCAGGCATCATTAGGCCAATAAACAATGTGAGCTGCCTTCTATGTGAATGTGAATGATTTGAATCACTGCCACTGATGCAGCACTAACACATGAGCTGATAATTCAGGACTAAGATGACTTTAGAGCTGCTCTACAATGGGACTGCAAGTAAATACCTTGCACAAGAGGCACTGGGACAGGACAGGATTACCCCGTCTCATCAGAAAGAGATTAAGGGCTTTTTCACAAAGCATGACAAAAGAACATCAGATCTATGATAGTCTATCTGACATAAGCGATGAGGAATAAAAGATGTTCCACTTTGAGAATCACCTTAACTAGCTAATCTTCTACCTTCATTACTTCTCTACATTTTTGTACTAGTGCAGACTTCACAGTGGACTGTAACTCAACATGGTTTTGGTAACAAACTGCTTGCTTTTACGACTGAATCTGTGCAAAGCACCTGTTCAGATCCCTGATGGCCCTCAGCCTCCGTATGTAGCGCCGACAGCACGGGAGGATGGACAGATGATGTGCGTGTAGCGTTAAGAAGAAGCACTCTGTAGGGAACTTGGGCTCTGAGAACTTGGACGGGTCTTCATCTGTGGAGAAATGGGAGGAATGGGAAATGGGTTGTCCGAGTCAAACTGAGCATCTAAAGCGATTTGTCTGTCCCAGAACAGAGCCCACACTCACGCAGCTCAGTGAGCCAGCTCTTCAGGTCCTCCATCGTGGCATTGAGCCGGGTCTCTTCCGTGCTGACATTCAGCCGACACTTAGGGTGGAAGATGTAGAGAGCATCCACTGTTTCTAGCTTGATCTTCATACTGAGTTGCTGCAGCACCCACAGGAAGTTCATCATGAAGCCGTCTGTGGACACCAGCTTATCATCGGTCTAAAGAAGGAACGGAGGAGAAAATAATCTTAAGGTATTTTTACAGTATTTTTAATTTGGCAATTTTGTCCTGCCTGTTTACATTCACTAAGAAATTGTCAACATTAATATCTCGATAAGATGGCATTTTAAAAGCAGCACATACTTGAGCAGACATACCTGCATTTGAGCCTTCTTCACATTACGATTCACCAGAGCTGCCATGTAGCTCAGAGCCGCTTCCCTTGTCTCTCCGTTCAACAAGATGTTGTGCAGGATTTTAAACAGATCTCCCTGGACAACCAACATTCAGCACACACTCAGAATTACAAAATATTTTTTTTCTTTAAAGATGTCACTAAATCTAATTTCAGCATTCTATATATTTATTTTGGATGGTCATTTGTCGATTTATAATATATATATACACACACATATACACACACACACACACACACATAACCAGTCAAACGTTTGGGATCAGAATGATTTTTAAAGTTTTTTTACAGGAGTTTTTTATGCTCATCAAGGCTGCATTTATTTGATCAAAAATACAGGAAAAAATTTAATATTGTGAAATATTATGTAAAATAACGTTTTTCGATTTTAATATATATTAAAATCTAATTTATTTCTATAATGCAAAGCTGAATTTTCAAAGCATAGTCTTACTGATCCCAAACTTTTGACCAGTAGTGTGTGAATATATATATATTTTAAAAAATATATATTTTATAGATTGATAGATAGCTATACACACACACAGTGATATATGTTTTTTTATCATTTGAAAATGCTGTGATTTATATTCCTAAGCAACTTATATAATGCAATTAACATCAAACACGCAGAATATGCACAAAGCTCACACATTTCGGAATTCGTGGCCTAATGGTTAGAGTCGGACTCGTAACCCAAAGGTTGCGGGTTCGAGTCTCGTACCGGCAGGGATTGCAGGTGGAGGGAGTGAATGTACAGCGCTCTCTCCCACCTTCACGACTGAGGTGCCCTTGAGCAAGGCACCGAACCCCCAACTGCTCCCCGGGCACCGCAGCAAAAAAAAATGGCTCCGGGTGTGTGTTCACAGTGTGTGTGTGTTCACTGCTGTGTGTACACACTTTGGATGGGATAAATGCAGAGCACTAATTCCGAGTATGGGTCACCATACTTGGCCACATGTCACGTCAATCAATCATTTGGATTTTAGCTGAATGAGAGAGGTAGCCCAATGATATGCTCAAGTTTATCTGCATAAACATTTATTTTCAACAATTACACTCAATTTTGACCCGGTGCAACTCATTTTCCAGAAAATACAGTATATATTATAATTTATTTTGATTACAATATTCCAAATATTTCATTATAATTTCTGTGAAGATCTAATGACAACTGGGAAAAGGGAGCTTCTTGTTCCATTAGGGAGGTCATGCTGCCCCATGCTAAATTCTTATCTAAAAGTTGCAACTTAACAATAAATGCACATTCTTAATCCTTCCCCAATCACATGAAATTATAATTTTATAATCATATAAGACCAAAAACTGAAGCAGACAGATAGCCTTCACTTGCACCCCTGCTCTATAAAAGAATATTCCCTCAATATTGGAGCAGCTCATTAAAAATCTAAGAGTATGTGATATGATGGTCGCTCACCCTCGCGGACTCCAGATAATGCTGCAGTGACTGGCTGACCACACGGGTGTTCTCCATAGTGATGGCAGGGCCGGAGAAGAACTTGTCTCCCACTTTAGTCTACAGAATGGCAAAAAGGGCATAAAAATAAAACGCTTTCCTCCCGTGATCATTTATCAATGCTTCACTTTGTATTAGCCTTATTTGTTTAAAGAGTGAAATGACTTACGTCATCCTCAGCAAACACAGAAAGACTGAAGAATGCTCCGAGAAAGGAGAGGCTTTGAATTTCTCTTCCTGTCCCGGGACTGAGAGGGTCAGGACACCACAATGGCAGAGAGGTGATCTAAAAATACACACAGACAGACAATATTAACAGTGAACTGCATAACCTGACAGACTTGAATTCGTAAGCTCCTACAAAACCTACCAAATTGCATACAGGGTGAGTCTTCCCAAACTTGATTTCACAAAGCTCAGCCAAAGCCTGGAAAACAATTAAATTTCAGTCACATACACGAAACAAAAGCCTACGAAGTCTTTCACTGATTCAGAGGAGCAATATGTGTGAAACATGTCTGGAAGATCAGAGATATGTGTTCATATATAAATCAAGGGAGCTTGTTTGGTCCTAACATGCTAATACGGTTTTATTATGCTTTTAAATAAACAGTCTCTTACCATCAGAGGGAACTTGAAGTTGTCACTGTCAAAAGAACATTCTTTTACAGCTAAAGTGAGCCCTTGAAGAATGGGAACGAAGATCTGAAAGAAAAACAATACTGATCAAGCAAAGACAAAAAGTTCCACACCTTTTCTATGAACTAACTTGACTTGGCCATTTTGGAAAGACTTTCAAACAGCTGACCCCAAGGTCATTTTTAGCATTACAATTTAACAATTTGAATAAAATAACTTGAATTTATTTTCAAAAGTATTTTATTCCTCTGATGGCAAAGCTGAATTTTCTGCTTTTTTTATTCCAGTATTTAGTATCAAATCATTCCAATAATATGGTGCTCATGCAACTTTTCTTTTTATTACTAATTTTAACCACTTGATATTTTGTGGAAACCGTGATTGCTTTTTCAAGACTCTGATGAATAAAAAAATTCAAAAGAACATAGTTTATTTGAAATAGAAATCTTGTCAAATAATATTTTTTTTGTATTAATGTATTTACTGTCACTTTTGATCAATTGAATGTATTCTTGCTGAATAAAAGTATCAATTTCTTAACAACCCCAAACATTTGCACTGTAGTGTATCTATATTTTATCATTCAAAAACTAAAACTTTATATTCCTGTGCAATTTTTGCTTATAAAGTGTGCTTGTGCCATCTTTCTTTAAATTAAATGCTGATATTTTAATTCCTTATGTGCAATGTGTATCCAAACTGGAACCACAAAACCTAATGTGGGATAAATAATGTGGAATAAATAATGATTTTTAAATACTGAGCCATTCTTACTAAAAACAAACAAATTAACCATAAATATGTTTAATATAAATGTTTAAAGGGGTCATGAACTGCCTTTTTAAATTTTGTACTGTTCTCTGAGGTCCACTTATAATGTTATCAAGATGTTTACATCAAAAAAACTTGTAAAAAATTTGCAGTAATAGGCTATTTTCTGTCCTCGTTTGACCCCCTTCATCGGAACGCTCTGTTTGAATAGGTGAGGCGGTCAGATTGTAGACTCGGAAGTAAACGCCCACTGCTATGATTGGCTAACAGTTTTGTATGTTTGACAGCTACATTCTTCACAGATGGACGCTGCTGAGATTTAGGTAAAAAATGCATAAATACTCTGTTCATAACAAACTATCTGTAATAACAGACAAAGCAAGAGTGACCAGGTAATAAGAACAGTTACTCACACTCGTGTGGAGCGACATAACTGTCAGATCCAATATAGTCGCCACAGCATCTTTTAGTTTAAATCTTTCTGAAAATCCTGTGTTGAACTACTGTGCTGTGTTTGCAAACGAATCCGCAGTAAAATGAAGTGAACAAAGGACCAAGTTCTTACTGATGCAGTCTGGATCTTCATTAAAAATAAAGTTCATCCCCTCTTTCCTAATGTTGGGATCAGAAGGAAGGCAGTGCAAAGACTGTTTCCACCGCTTGGCACTGCACAGCGTCTTATTGTCTTTGGAGCATCTTTATCATTTGGTTTCATGTAGACCTGCGTTTTCCTTCTCTTATTATTTACACTACATGTGCGAATCAGTGGGCGGAGCTAAACAGACAGTGATGTAGAAGCAGGTGTTGATCATCATCTGCAGATGCGGGGTTTACCCGCTCTATTACGTCATAAAGTGGCACATTCCACAAGCTGTCGTTTTGGCAGATTGGCTTCAATATAAGCTGTTTTCAGACTTACGAGAAAGTTTTGAGTTCTGAAACGTACTGGATATTTTTATAGTGCAATGGCCCTTTTATTTGTCAAAAGATCAAGGGAATTTTGATTTCTCAGTTCATGACCCCATTAATACCATTAGGAGTTTGGTATCAATAATAAAGAACTCTTGAGCTTCAAAAGTAAACTGACGCAGCATGTAGCCTGTCTCCGTAATCTGCTGCAACTCCCACCTGTTTAAACACATCCTCCTCCTGATGAGTCATGCGCACCAACTCCTGGATGAAGCCATACGGAAGGTTCCGGCACAGCATGTAGGGAACCAGCAGGGAGGGCTGTAGAGGGGCCCTAAGAGAGAGAGAGAAAGGGTGCGGCAATCTCATTCAAAATGTATTACGCTCATGTGCATTCAAACTGACAAACCACATCATGCAACAAACTCAAACTAGGTCTGTTTTCACAATATTGGTATGAACTGGAGCTTGATTCTGCTCTTCTTCCCCGCAGGTCTCTTTTCACAGTCTTTGTCTGCATCGTCAACACGAGTACTAGCAGCAGTTGATGTATAATGCTGTAGCCAAGCAACGAATGTGGAGGAGAAAGCTTAACACATACAGAATGAAGCTGCTTCCTGAAGCCAATTTCTGCATAGACCGGCAGCTATTAGAAAAGCTTTACACTTTAAAAGACATTAACATGGTTCACTTGCACAAACGGTGTAGGATTGCAAAATGTAATGAAGCCCATGACACATTTTTTGAAAAAAGGCGAGCACTTGAGTTTGGACAGCAACAAACTGAATTCCAAAGGTCAGAGCTCTAATGTGAAAACGCCTTCAAAAAACCTTAAGAATGCGTTGAGAAAGGTTGCTGTAACTGACCTGGGCTGTGTGAGGGTACCTTGAAGCACTAGTGCAGCATGGGAAATGCACTGGGAACGAATGTTGCTAAGCAGCTGACTGACAGCTGGCTGGCTGCACATCTGAAAAAGAAAAGCATATGAATGTTGCGTCTGAACATAGACCAAATACCCTGAGCTTGAAGCTCAAGGTCAACAACTAAAAGTAAAATGGCTGAATAATGAGAAAAGTTTTTTTTTTCCTGTCATTATAATTATATTGTTTATATTTTTATCAAGAACACCACCACAGAAACACCACACAATTTGGCTTTGACATACAGCCTTATTTAAATTTGTTGCAAAATAAAACAATAAAATAAAATTACAAGTTTATTAAGTTAGTTTACTTCATTTTTACTTAATTATTTTAAGTAACGTATCTATTTCGGACAGACGGCTAATAGTGTTAAAACAGTGTGAAACTGAAACAGGCGCTTCATGAAACAACAAACGCTTCTGGTAGCTTAATTGATTATAATAGGAGCAAATTACTTTTGACGCTCATGTCTAGTTTAAACAGGGTGCTAAATGAGAACAACATGAAAAACTCATGCCAAAGATGGGATTACCCTTGGCTTGACAAGACATGTTTTGTCTTTCACTTTCACCTGCTCAACACCTCCACCTCTGTTCTGACCTACAAACAAATCTGATGAACCGCTAAAGTAATGAGTTATTTTCTTGCATGGCTTGTCATACTGGAACATAATTATATTGCCTGAGTTCCGAATTAATACTGTGGAAACGTGTCCATAATGTTTATCAGCAGCTACCTTTGGGGCCTTCCTCTCTTCCATTCCCACACAGTCAAAACGCTCAATGAGGTAGTTGAGCATCTCCGTCTCTTTACAGGACTCTATGGTAAAGCGGTCACTACCTGAGTCACCAGTCATCCCCCCTCCGGATGCACCCAGGCTAGAGAGAGAGAGAGAGAGAGAGAAAGAGAGAGTTATGAGAGATAAAAACTCCCTTCAATAAAGGAGGTTGTAGAGTGTAAATGAACTTTCTGGGGAAAAACCTAAACTGCGTAAATAACCAAAACCACATAGCTTTAGCCACCAAGGAAATGTCTTTCATACTTAAATGTTTCCCTTTTTCTCTAACCACCAAGCTATCAAAATAATTATTTTAGAACAGCTATGACATCAGATATAAATGAAGGTTTATCTCCATTTCAAGCAATGGTTAGAACAAACTTTGTCCCCCACGCAAGCTGTATTTGGTGATCAGATGCCTTGATAAATCATTTCCCGCCAATTTTACATTTCTGTTCAAAGGTTTGAGGTCAGTAAGAATATTTAAAGAAATTAATAATTTTATTCTGAAGGATCACGTGACACTAAAGACAGGGGTAATTCAGCTTTGCCATCACAGGAATAAAATACAATTTACAATATATCAAAATAGAAAACATTTATTTTAAATTGTAATAATATTTAACAATATTACAATACAATATTACTGTATTTTGATCAAATAAAGGCAGCCTGGGTGAGCATAAGAGACTTCATTGAAAAACATCTTATTAACCCCAAACTTTCCAATGGCAGTTTGTGTGTACAAAAGTCTCCAAATGGACAATTTTTGCATTTTACATTTACTACAGAAATTTCAAAATAGTATTATATTTTCATGACTCTTTTCCTGGCTGTAGAAAAAAAAGAAAAAAAAAAAAGAAGATATTTCCAGGTTTTCACATGAATGTAGATATGTACAATCGTGATGTGCTAACATGCATTTCTATCTACTTACTAGTGAGATTTGAGTGATTGGTATTTAACATGTTGGAATCAGTTTACACCTGTATTTAGCACCGGCCATTTGTCACTCGATCCCCTGAGACAGATGTTAATACCACGTGTGAATGACGGCAAAACGCATGACAAGAGGACAACAAAAGCAGGCTCTAATACTTGCGCTCCCCCCTGCAGGTCTTTGGTCATGAGACAGCATGCATTAGTGAACTCTGGGGTGAGACAACACTCCACAGCAGGCTTCTGGCTCTCATTAGTTTTGTTACACAGTCTGCTAGCATTATCCGAACACCCGACAATCAGTCCTCCACCACCACTGTTGTCCAGCACACACGTCCTGTGTGGGAGTTTCAAGGTCTGCTGGCTCACATTTCTGCTGCGAGCTTAACGGGTCTAACAAATCCTTGTGTAATGAACACTATTTCAGCTGCCAGCAAAGCTCTGTCCACAGAAGAAACACTGAATTGGTCAACCTGATGAGATCATCTATCACATGATCAAACTCCACTATTTGGTGTCATTCTTTTTGCCCACTGCGGTGCCAACATTGGGCACAGCGGGCTGTTGTTAGTGGCCAGGCAGCACGCTGAAGCATGCAACACACGTTGGCACTGATACCTGGACCCAAACTGAACCCCTGAAAAATCCTCATCTTCCTCTTCCTCCAGCTCTTCATCACTGCTGTCCTGAGGCAAGTCGGACAGGCCGAAGAAGAGGGAGAAAGGGCTGGTGTGGCCGCGGTGTGTGAATGGAAGCAGACAGACAGACTGAATGAAAAATTAAAGACTACAAAGATGCAACTTCACATCTAACAGGGTAAGAAAGGTACCTAGACGGCATCCGGGCAGCTAGCGCAGTCCTTCTGGCCATAGTGCTGGGGGAGCCGGGGAGGATGGGGAAAGGCATGGAGGAGTTGGTGCTATGGTGTCTGGGGGAAGGGCTGGAGGGTATACCTGAAGTTGTAGGGGCTGTAAGCATACCAGATGGAGTAGATCTGTGGCTTGGGTTTATGGGGATGGACGAGCTAAGGGAGTAGGGCCTGTATCTCTGGGAGATGGGCAGAGGGGTGGATGGAGAGGGAGGTGGAAGGCTGGCGGGAGGGCGAGAGACAGGAGGACTGGGGGGACCCGGGAGGGCGGCTGCAGGAGCCAGTGGGACAGATGGAGCACTCATTCTGGCAGAGCTCAGAGCAAGTGGGTTTGGGCTACAACCGTAAAGACTGAAAACAACAAAGACACTGATGAAAATGAAGGCGGAAACACAGACGACGGAGGAAATTTAAAGAGAATTCAAGAATGTGAGACAAAGGGGTGTAGGTGGATATGTGCACCGGCGGCCAAAAGTTTGGAATTATTAAGATTTTTTTTTTAATGTTTTTGAAAGAAGTCTCTTCTGCCCACCAAGGCTGAATGTTTAGTTAAAAATAGAGTACAAACAGTAATACTGTGAAATATTACAACAATTTAAAATACATTTATTTAAAAAAACAGTTACTGTATTTAACTGTAAAATAACTTTTAAAATTGTATTACGTTCTGTGATGGCAAAGCTAATTTTTAGCAGAATATGGTGCTCAAGAAACATTTCTAATTTTTATCAATGCTGAAAAAACAATGCTGTTTTTGCTGTTTAACATTTTTATTGAAATTGTGATACACTACAATTCAAGAGAAAAATAAGACCAATTATAACTGAGCACTAAATCAGCATATTAGAATGATTTCTGAAGGATCAACTGAAGACTGGAGTAGCTTTCTTGCTGAAAATTCAGCTTTGCCATCACTGGAATAAATTACATTTTACAATATATTTAAATATATTTAAAAAAAAAAGTATTTTAAATTGTATTATCGCACAATTTTTCTGTTTTTACTGTATATTTTAAAATACATTCAAATAAATGCACCCTTGGTGAGCATAAGAGACTTCTTTCAAAAACATTTAAAAATCTTAATTAGTCCAAACTTTTGGCCGCCAGTGTAGGTGGCTACATAATTCCTTTTAAAAGGAGATGTTGTCAGCTATCATACTTGCCTGGAAAGAGAGCTGGCACCGAATGAACCAGTGCAGGGCATCATGGGACTGCCGCTCTGGCTGGAGGGTGGGACGAGAGTCAGGTGACGGTCCGGGGATCTGGCAGCGGTAATTGGCTGAGATGTGGCGGTCAAGCTGGCGAATGGGTTACAGTCACGCGAACGGGTGGACATCATGAGAGCCTCCATTAAAATCTGTCCAATCAGGTCTCTGAAGTCAGAGTAAACTAGAAGAAGAAAGCACAATGCAATTCAATTACAGAGAAATCAGAATTCTCTTTTACACCCTCTGTTGCTTTTAGTCCATACCATCCCTAGGATTCTTCTGGAATTCAGCAGCAAGTGAGGGGAGAAAGATGACATCACGGTCCTGCTCCTTCCAGGAAACACGCAAGATCTTACAGATAAGGTGCGAAGCCTGCTCTTCAGAGACGTCAGAACTGGATGAGGAATCCTGCAGGTATTAATCCAGCACGTCACTTACAAATACTTGATTAGTGGTTCTCAAACTTTGTGACCCCCCCAACACACACACACACACACACACAGACAGTCCAACACATTGTTTATTGGTATCAGCCGATACTGGATATTGTAAAAATAGAGAAAATGGTCATGCACTTGTAGATTACCTTTGCTATCATCTAAGACTCAAGTGCATTATTAAAAACACCAATACCAATAATATGCCACTTATCAGTTATCGGCCATAAAATGAAAATAATGATCTTTTTATTGGTGCATCTGGTTACCTTTTCAGCCAGGGTCCTTTTCTCTCTGCGATCACTGTCTTCCACCTCCATATTCTCAATTCCTGAGTCCACATCTACTTGGGACATGCTGAAGACCACAAAGATGAGATCTAGCTCAAGTAGCAGTTCAACTCTTTAATTGTCAAACAATATAACTTTAGTACTGCATGTTATAAAAGTACAATGGAAGATCCAAAAACGAGGTACCTAAAGATAGAGAGGGTTATCTTAATATATAAACTTCCAGCTGTATGTATTTATCTTTATATGCACTTCAGGATTTATGTGGCTGGAGTACAAAAGCATTTGCAATCTAACAGTAGAGAGATTCTGCAGCTTAAAGAGACTATTTAAAGTGAGATACAATACTTCATCTCCAGCACAATCTCAGTTTGAGCGCTTACATCAAGCTCTATCTTTGATAAGGAGTTCAGAGAGGACAAAGGTTTGCAGCTGTCTCTCACCTCTTTTCGCAGGACGCTGTGTCAATGTCCATGCTCTGCGAGCGGGACAGGGATTGGGACTGTGTCTCCAGACTGTTAGATGGAGAGCTGGAGAGAGAGCTGACCCCCTCGCTGCTCTGGCTGCGGTAAGCAACCCCTACAGTAATGGAAAGCACAAAAGGAAGTACTGTATTCATCTCCAGCACAATCTCAGTTTGAGCGCTTACATCAAGCTCTAAATTTGATAAGGAGTTCAGAGAGGACAAAGGTTCGCAGCTGTCTCTCACCTCTTCTCGCAGGAGGCTGTGTCAATGTCCATGCTCTGCGAGCGGGACAGGGATTGGGACTGTGTCTCCAGACTGTTAGATGGAGAGCTGGAGAGAGAGCTGACCCCCTCGCTGCTCTGGCTGCGGTAAGCAACCCCTACGGTAATGGAAAGCACAAAAGGAAGTACTGTGTTTGAGTACGAACCTGCTGATTGTGTCATGGAAAAAATTGTGTAAGCCTTAATGAAGCTCAAGGAAATCTTTCAAAAACTTTCATGGCTGGAAAACAAACCGCATAGTTAAAGTTTAACTAAAGAACATTAATTTTGAACAATCAAAAATTCTATTTCCTCCAATGAAAATGGCTCTCTAAATCTTCCAAGGTTTACAAAGGTCTCAAGGTCTCTCAACTGAAAAACTGGACTCTTTTATCTAGAAAACAAGCATAGAGTCAGAGAAAAAAAAACTAAACCTGCATCAGCAATTCTTGAAGCACATACCAGTGCAGCACAGTGATTCAATGTAAATTTTAAAACAATATATCAATTAAATTAAACAGGGATGTTGTTAGGATCTTTATTGTTTTCATTTAGAATTGTAATGTTTTTATTTGGTAATAATAATAATAATACTAGTTCATTGGCTTATTGGTAAATAATCACAATATTCTGGCCAAATTGTGCTGCCCTAAAACAAGCACAGCAAACATTAATGTTTTATTTTAGCAAATTTTAAATCTAAATCACAAATTTTATCAGAAAAAAACTAATGCAATTAAGATTTTTTTCACCAACTCATGCAACCCTTTTACATGGGCAAAATCAACTCATTTCAACTAGAATTCACACTCAAGAATTTCACGTGAGGACAGATTTCCTCAGATAGCCTTTGCAGCACCTTCGGGGGTTGGTCATGTGAATTTGCTGTGTTGACCAAGAGAAAGCTGCTTGGTTTAAAAGTGACTTCTGTTTTAGCTGTGATTCATACATTGCTACACTATTAACAATGACCTTTTTTTGGTCTGCGAATTTTCCCTAAAATTTCACTTATCTGACCGCACCTTAAATGTGCCTTCCGTTCAATTAAATTTCAATGCAAGAACATGCCCTGTGTAAATGGACTGACACCAGTTTGTGGCGTTAATGTGAGAAAAAGAAATGGTTAAAGAAATAAAGGCACAAACATAATTACATCTTAATTAGAATTGGCCATCTTTTTTTACATATATTTGCATATTAAATTACTACATTGACAACATTATTAATGTTTGTTACATTTATAATGCTGGAAATTGCCAAAATAAGACAAAGGGAGATTTTCAAAATTGCATTTGAGATTTCTTTAGAAATATAATGTTTACAAAACAAATCAGCCAAGACTAAAATTAATAAAATAAATTAACTGCATTCATTTAATACTTTGAGTTAGAAGTTAAAAACAAACCTAACCAGAACATTTAAAGGATATTAATAGAGGAGTGAATGCACTGGACCTGGTTTCTGTCTGATGATTGATTACATCTCAATGCTGTACGTTCCAGAAAGGAGCTACAACAAAGAGCAGACTTGTGCTAGAACAGCTTTTTCACGTAACTGTGGATATTATGTGTTTAAAGACATGGAATAATGTGTGTCAGTGGACACAGGACATTGTTGTTTCCAATGACGACAACACACCAGCTCAAAACACTTATTCAATAAATGCAGTTTTCGGTTTCGCAAGACTCCGAGGTAATTAAGCATGCAATCATAAAGACTTTAATTGAAATGCTTTTTAAATGAACAGCAGATCAGTACCAAAAGCCAAAAAGGAAAAACAAGCAAAACTTGTTTTGATCTAATGTGTGATAATCAAAAATGAATGCACTGGAGAATAAAAAACAAATTGGCATAACCCAAAATCAGCCAATACAGCTTAATTTGAACACAATGTTTTCTGTCTCAATACATAATACAGCCTGAAATTAAACTACAGAGGAACTTTACCACATGGCACACTGACATTTAACAAAAAAAGGGACTACGGCACCACAAGAACAAAACAGAGTCATCAGCCTTGCCTGCCCATGTGGCCTTATTTAAACCCTGGCCAAGGCTGTGCTACCTCCATGACAATTGTGCAATTTCTCCACAACAAGATGCTGCAAGCCAAAAATCACTTACCTTGATATCAACACTGATCAAAATTTTTTTAAAACAGGCCATTTGAAATGCTTTTTAAATGAACAGCAGATCAGTACCAAAAGCCAAAAAGGAAAAACAAGCAAAACTTGTTTTGATCTAATGTGTGATAATCAAAAATGAATGCACTGGAGAATAAAAAACAAATTGGCATCATCCAAAATCAGCCAATACAGCTTAATTTGAACACAATGTTTTCTGTCTCAATACATAATACAGCCTGAAATTAAACTACAGAGGAACTTTACCACATGGCACACTGACATTTAACAAAAAAAGGGACTACGGCACCACAAGAACAAAACAGAGTCATCAGCCTTGCCTGCCCATGTGGCCTTATTTAAACCCTGGCCAAGGCTGTGCTACCTCCATGACAATTGTGCAATTTCTCCACAACAAGATGCTGCAAGCCAAAAATCACTTACCTTGATATCAACACTGATCAAAAAATCTTTAAAACAGGCCATTGATTAACTCATTAGTGTAGTACAAACAGCTAAAGCTATAGTACTTGAGCATTAAGGCTTCATCCACACAGGATTACAAATAGGCCACTTAGACCCTCAATACTATTACATTGGTCATTTTATCCTCAACATTTTATACTAAGACAAGATTACAGTCATAGTAAAATGTAATAACAATGAATCTACAGTAGGACTTCAGATACAACTCGCATCCGTCAGCTCAAATGCAAAATGTGTCCCTAAAATACCCAACATTTACAATTAATAACATTGAAATGAACGAATAACATTGAAATTAATTGTATAATGATAACTCTGCATAAAACAGAATTTATTGATCCAGTCAGGTGCAATACAAAAACCATGTTTTATGCCTTAAAAATTCCCCTGAACAGAAAGGCTGTATCTGAAAGCAAACAATCTGCTTTGCATTTTTAAAAATGAAAATAAGGGAAAACCCCATGTTCTGAAAGCAAGTCTATAACATTTTATTTTCTCAAATATAGGCTACATTAGCATTCAAAAGTTTAGGGTCAAAAATAATGTTTTTATGTCAGCAATAATGCCATTTTATCATCAAAAATACATTTAAAACAGTAAAATTGTGCTGCATTATTACATTGTAAATAATTGTTTTATTAACTGTACTATTTTAATAAAGCTGAATTTTCAGCAGCCATTACTCCAGTCATCAGTGTCACAAGATCCTTCAGAAATCATTCTAATATGCTGATTT
>NW_015505262.1:840011-859314 GCF_001515645.1 Sinocyclocheilus grahami | reverse complement strand
TGGTGGGACTGGCTGTGATGAGGCCCCGGAGGGCCCTGGCAAGGGTCCTGGGGGAGTCTCTCTCTGTGGAGATGTCAAAGGGGTGCTGGGCTGTGACGTCTGTTCTCCGGCTAACCGGGCCAGTCGCCTTCTACGGATCTAAACAAGGCAGATTAATTTCAATGTAATCTAATTACTAATCAATAATGAGCAACAGTTTACAGTCTGATGACCTCAACTGCTCTTATTTGGCAACTACAAGGGCAGACCCTTAAAAGCAAAGAGGGAATTTCTATATAATATTTCACACATGCTTTTGAAGCAAACAAACAGTAGTATGTTTTTAAAGTCCTAAAGCGGTCATTATTTTCAGCAGCAGTGACAAATCATCTCTATACAGTGGAGTGAGTCATTTGAGATGGAGAAGGCATCAGCTTCCACAGCAAATACTGTCAGTGAAATGGCAAGGAAAGGAAAACGCACGACTGAATTAATCAAAAGTGCAAAAAATGGCCAAACCCAGTCTGAATCAGCAAAGGATGATTCATCTCAGTTCACAGATATACTGCATCTGCAGCTCACATTTAATTGTATATTATTTCAGATTCACGTTTAATAATGGTAGCAACACAGAACAAATGCATTATAAATCAATATAGCAGCTTATTTTGAAAATGTATATTAGCTCTGGCTGACATTAAGATCTAAGATAAATGACTGACATCCATGAATTAAAACTCAAAATGGTTTTATCTATTTTATAACTTTATGACCTATTTTTTATAAATAAATTGTCTATGATTTTAAATTAATATAAGGCAGCTGATGAAAAAAGAAGCTTGAACCAGCTTAAGATGGCTAGCTGGTCTCCCAGCCTGACCAGCTCAGAAAAGACCAGACTGTGAGACCAGCAAACCTGCATAGGCTGGTTTAAACTGTTTTTCCAGGTCAGAGCTGGGCTGAGTTTGGTCTTATTTTACAGCAGAACAACTAAACACAAAGCCCTGTCTGTAAATACACACCAGTGTCATACAGCAACAACGACCAGTGCCAAATAACGTTATCCAAAACCCGAAACCAAGATCTTTATGGGATAAAATGCACTTACAATAAATATTACCATAAAATACTACGTTTTTGTCGAGTTACCAAAGGTTTTAAGCTTCAACAGCTGACCACATGATAAATATACTGACCTGACGCCTGACCAAAGCTTGTTGCGCATGATTTCAGTTTCTAAACCAGGTGCCATTTAATCAAATGCATACCCTTGGCTAAGTTAACCTTGATAATTGCACATTTTATCACGACTGTAAGTTAAATTGAACAAACACCTGGTCCAAAATGATTGTATCTCTTCACACGCCAGTCTTTCAGCCATTTTGGATTCCCAGTGAAGAAAAGCCTCACAAAAGAAATGTTAACTTGTCAACTGGTTACACGCTCCCCAGCGACTGTAAACGATAAGGCTGTTATTTTCATTGTGAAAATAAAAATAAGAAAAAAGCAGATGATCGAGGCTTGTGGCAGATCCAGTTTGTCAAACGTATCACTTGCTAACGAGCTGACTGGAAATAACCTCCATATTCTCATTTAATTTCGCTTCTATATCGGCACTTAAGTGGCTCAAAATGAGATTCAGAACCTAGCCTCATTTATTTCTATGCGAAATAAATGTAATCTGGATATATTGAGTTGTTGGTTAGCCGGTGTCCTGTTAGCTTATCCCATCATTACTGCGATTGAAAAAGAAGGTGACAACGACAAGCCAATAAGCATTTAATAAAACCCCAAAACATAACAGTCATGCAATCAGAGAAGCCGTTTCGACTGGAAATACATCACACTGTGTGGAAATCGCCTTACCTCTTCAGGACTGAGCTGCTCCATTGCCTTTCTTTTAATTTTCAGCTTAATTATGTTGCTAGCCAGTCAGCTAGCTTCCTTATAAACACCAAAAGTGCATAGTCTGAACCATAAAACAAATATCAATGAGCTGTGATTGTCTCATTTAAATCTTTATATTAAAACATCAAACGCGCGTGGCTGATTTCTTCCGATATGGAAGGGTTATTATATTCGGTATCTTTTAAGAATGAAACAAACACAAAAGTATTATTCGTCAAAACACCGACGCGGCCATTTTGGATCTGGAGTCACGTGACGCGAGATCGACACATTCCAGGCTGCGGCAGTTCAGGAAACTGATTTCACTGCTGAGGCGACCTCAAGAGACTTGTTTTCTTCAGAACACAAGGGCCAGTTGCGTAAACATAGTCACTATGTTAAGAACTAGTTTGACCAACTAGCACTTAGCCAAGAGGTAATCAATGTTACTTTTCTGATTCAAACTTCAATTATTAATCATTTGTTTTGTAAATTGGCTAAATGATTGTTTGTATTTGTTGTTTTAAAAAGAGAGATGATGATGATAATGATTTGTTGATGGTAAATCCTTATAAAAGAGACATTGCAACCCAGTATTAGCAAATAAACGCACAAAGTATATTATAACTTGTTTCAAATTTTATTGCACAATAAGGGACATTCAAGTAATCGAACACGATGTTGAGTTCAAGTAATTAAATGAACACAGTGTGTATATTTAGGTGTCACATACATACATTTTTTACAAATCTTAACAAGATTATAAAAATCAGCAAAAAATAAAACTAAATAAACCAGTTACAAAATGTTTTTTTAAGTATTCAAAAAGAGGCATGGTCCTTAATTAGTCATATTCTGGTGAAATAATGATTCTGGGGTGCAGAAATACACATTGCTAAATGTCTGTGAATGTGGTTCTTGTATTACATGTAAACATGATTAGGCAAAGTTGGCACAACTATGGACAACATACAGTGTTATAAGCTGCTCCTGACCTGACTTCTGTTTGTTCATGCTCTTATGGCGCCCTCTAGTGGCATTATAAATCACGCTCCTAGACACTCCGGCTCAGTCTGCAAGCCTCTTGCTGAATGTAGTTGATTAGTCAGGTTTTGAGGCACAAGTTGACACTCATGGTTCTTCCTCTTGCCTCATATTCCTCTGACTCTGAAGTGAGTTTAAAGTGTAAAGCGCTTTGTTTACATCAGTACACCTATTCTTGTAGTAAACGTCACAGCAGGGCCTCAAACAACCCGTTTGAAAACTTGTTTGCAGACTTGATCTTCACAGTGCAAATCCTATAAAGGGTTGAGAGGTATGATTATTAGTGAGGTGATTAATGAAATCATCACTTTTTAATCATCACTATTTTTATAGTGCAAGATGCTTAATTTCACACTTACCAAATGGAGTTTGTCGTCCTCGATCCAGTGTGCCCAACCTCGGTTCTTCTTCTCACCTTTTTGAATGCACACCAACTTGTTCCCCTCCCATGCCACCAGAGACTAGAGAAATCGATTTATGTTTCATTTAAAACATAAAACATCCATTTTGTCTTTTCAGAAAATATTTGCATTCCAACAGCCTAAAGGGCTGTCAGTGTTCTTGTGCCGTAAGACTGTCAGTTTTCTTCTATGAAATGTTTTATTAAATGTCATGGAAATAAAAGAATCAATAAAGTAACATTTCATTTTACCGTGTCCTTGTCACACGTTACATGTACTTACTATAGTAATAACAGTAAATTATGTGTTGCAATATAATGATAAAACTTTGTAGTACCTTGCAGTGTCTGTCATCCAGTCCCTTGGTGAACTCTTGAAACTCCTCATTGACTCTGAAAGAGAAAGTGTAGTTTCTGATGGTGCTGAGAGTCTTGACGACATATCGATCCCCCACCTGCTCGATCACTTTACGATGTTTTAGCTTCAGGGCGATATTGCGGGTGTACAGACTTATCCCTGTGAGAAGATAAAGTTTAGGACCTATTACTCCTGACATACATTAAAAACAAATGGAATGGTTTACACATTATAATATAATATAATATAATAAACATGCAATAAGAAAAAAAATAACTATAAGCTATATGTCTATTTTAGCAACAGAATTAAGAACAATTATCTATTTCAACTAGAAAAAGAATGCTTACCTAAAGCAGTCATGTATCCCTCAAAGTTGACATTGCTCACCATGTCCCATGAACCACAGAGGCTTACAGGCATTTTGTTAACCTTCTGCAAATTATTCCAGTAGAAAACCAGGTGCAAGGTGTGAGTGTGACAGCCAGAAGGATTCCCAGCACTTATTTGTGTTGTGAGCTGAGTGGGCGGTCCCTCGTGTTCTACGTATTCTAATTTGCACGTCGTACACTCTTCAAAGGTCATGCCTTACGTAAAGTAAAACGTGTCTGACAGGTGTTTGTGTGTAAATAGTTTGCCAAAACACACACGTTAACACAATACTACTTGTTCAGACGCTAAATTAGTCATAGAAAATGCAACGCTTGATATACAGTGGGTACGGAAAGTATTCAGACCCCCTTAAATTTTTCACTCTTTGTTATATTGCAGCCATTTGCTAAAATCATTTAAGTTAATTTTTTTCCCTCATTAATGTACACACATCACCCCATATTGACAGAAAAACACAGAATTGTTGACATTTTTGCAGATTTATTAAAAAAGAAAAACTGAAATATCACATGGTCCTAAGTATTCTTTGTTGCTGTGACACTCATATATTTAACTCAGGTGCTGTCCATTTCTTCTGATCATCCTTGAGATGGTTCTACACCTTCATTTGAGTCCAGCTGTGTTTGATTATACTGATTGGACTTGATTAGGAAAGCCACACACCTGTCTATATAAGACCTTACAGCTCACAGTGCATGTCAGAGCAAATGAGAATCATGAGGTCAAAAGAACTGCCTGAAGAGCTCAGAGACAGAATTGTGGCAAGGCACAGATCGGGCCAAGGTTACAAAAAAAATTCTGCGGCACTTAAGGTTCCTAAGAGCACAGTGGCCTCCATAAACCTTAAATGGAAGACGTTTGGGACGACCAAAACCCTTCCTAGAGCTGGCCGTCCGGCCAAACTGAGCTATCGGGGGAGAAGAGCCTTGGTGAGAGAGGTAAAGAAGAACCCAAAGATCACTGTGGCTGAGCTCCAGAGATGCAGTCAGGAGATGGGAGAAAGTTGCAGAAGGTCAACCATCACTGCAGCCCTCCACCAGTCGGGGCTTTATGGCAGAGTGGCCCGACAGAAGCCTCTCCTCAGTGCAAGACACATGAAAAAACACCTGAAGGACTCCAAGATGGTGAGAAATAAGATTATCTGGTCTGATGAGACCAAGATAGAACTTTTTGGCCTTAATTCTAAGCGGTATGTGTGGAGAAAACCAGGCACTGCTCATCACCTGTCCAATACAGTCCCAACAATGAAGCATGGTGGTGGCAGCATCATGCTGTGGGGGTGTTTTTCAGCTGCAGGAACAGGACGACTGGTTGCAATCGAGGGAAAGATGAATACAGGGCCAAGTACAGGGATATCCTGGACAAAAACCTTCTCCAGAGTGCTCAGGACCTCAGACAGGGCCGAAGGTTTACCTTCCATCAAGACAATGACCCTAAGCACACAGCTAAAATAACGAAGGAGTGGCTTCACAACAACTCTGTGACTGTTCTTGAATGACCCAGCCAGAGCCCTAACTTAAACCCAATTGAGCATCTCTGGAGAGACCTAAAAATGGCTGTCCACCAACATTTACCATCCAACCTGACAGAACTGGAGAGGATCTGCAAGAAGGAATGGCAGAGGATCCCCAAATCCAGATGTGAAAAACTTGTTGCATCGTGAAAAATTTAAGGGGTCTGAATACTTTCCGTACCCACTGTAATATTATATTCATAAAGATTACATTCATAATAAAAGACTTATATTTAAATTAATGCTGTTCTTTTGAATTGTCCATTCATCAAAGAATGACGAAAAAACTGTTATGATTTCCACAGAAATATTGAGCAGCAACACTGTGTTTTTACTGTGGTGAGCATAAGAGACTTCTTAAAAAAGAATACTAACCAACCCAAACTTTTGAACAGTATAGTGTAAATGACTGCATATGACTCCGTACATAAACAATGATTATTTAAATGTATTTATTTTTTTTTATGTTATCCATTAAACACCCTCGGGCCTCAGAGGGTTAAAAGAATATGCATATTCATTCATTTGATACTATACGCATGTCATTTAAGGGGACATACACTCTTAAAAATAAAGGTGCTTCAAAAGGTTCTTCAAGCGATGCCATAGAAGAAGCATTTTTGGTTCCACAAAGAAGCATTCAGTCAAAGGTTCTTTAAAGAACCATCTCTTTCTTACCTTTTTATAATCTGAAGAACCTTTTTTCGCCACAAAGAACCTTTTGTGAAACAGAAAGGTTCTTCAGATGTTAAAGGTTCTTTATGGAACCATTTAGACAAAAAGGTTCTTCTATGGCATCGTGAAGCACCTTTATTTTTAAGAGTGTAGGCTACTTAAAATGTATAGTGCATAATCTCTTTAAGCTTAAGAGCTTTTCTTTTATAAATCTCATGACTGATTAAACAAATTTGATCACAATAAAGAAAACTACAAGGTGTCAAATGTGACTTGGAAGTGAATATTACACTTGCTAAGATGTTTTTATTATATGCAAATACAATCAATCATGGTGAGAGACACAATCTGTGAAAGACCCATTCATTTGGTCAATGAATGATTTAAAAAAAAATCTTTCAGTCATATGAGTTTTGTGAGTCAGGGAAACTCACGTAAAGTCTTTATTTATAAATCTTTCCAGGCCACAGATGACGTCGGATATGACTTCCACGGAAAACAAACTACTTCACTATGTGCACGGCAGAGACGACGTTTTATTCCTGGGAATTCCCACTTTTATTTAGTCTATGCGTGGTAAAACAACGAGCTTCAGAAATGAGCACTGATCTAACAGGTCTTCAGATTATGTTCTGTAAAGACGAAAAAGCTTGTAAGAGCTTCACTGTCAAATTGCTGTCAGCAAAAATATCAGCACTGAAAACTCACAGATAAAAAATATCTGACGTTTAAATGCTCAGAGCAAATATTTTCACTTGTCAAATAAATGTCACTGAGTAAATGTGGCATATCACCGCTTGAATTCTAGAGCAACCTTCTCAATGACCCTTAACTTTTGTTATGCAAACATACTTCATTATAATATAGAGATATTATAATGAAAAAGATAAAAGGACAATTCTAAACAGGTTTTCCATTTATTAGCACCCAAAGCGTTTTTGAGCGATTTAGAGCATTTATTGCTCTAAATATATTAAAATAACTTTTTGTAGGCTATACTCTTGAGGTAAACAGTAAGCTTAATATTCAAAAATAATTGATCAAAATGTCTCTTCTAAAAGTGACTTTCTATGTTTGGCAGTAAACTACAATAAAACACATTTTCTGAATGTATCAATCTCTTTATTTAAAAAATTTAAACGTATTTAAATCAAATAATATTTCCCAATATTTAGCATATATTTTTGATCATACTGAATCATTCATGATAACATTCATGATGCAAAGCAGTCACTCACCACCAAATGAGTTCAAGGAAACAAAATGAACTATGAATCAAGAGTCAGTCAAGTTCTATGGGCAACAGACCAGCCCTCTATCAAAGACCACAAACACAACAAGAAACTAGCTCAAAAGCAGCAGAACATTAGTCTAGTTAGTGCTGGTGTATCTCTGAAAAGGGGCGAGAATACCATCAGCATTCTTCTGCTCGCTCTCAGCACAGACTGTGTTCTTGAATATAGCGCACCACAGGGTCAGGCAGCAGGTAGATGACACTGTCCTCTGCGTAGGGCACGGCGTACATGGGTGGCTGAAATCTCATTGGTCACCCATTCCCGAACCACGTGGATGTTTTACGGTGTTTGTACAGAACATCAGACTGATAGATAAACTTCTCAGGATCACCGCCACTGATGATGCACGTCCCACCGTAGCGACCCACTGTCTCCTCAATGTCTTCTGGCTTCCAAAGGTTGGGAACACCAAATGACTCAAGCAGCACCACACAGGAGGTTCAGATGAGGGGTGTCTAAAATATAAATGTATGACAATAATACAAATATTTGAGTGATTTTGAATGCTTTAATCGTGGATCTTGTTATGAAAATCATGATTCGTTTGAAAATTGTGCTCCTTTACAAAGCCATATGGGCAAGCCAACACTATATGTTAATTACAGTATGGTTAGCAACTATAAATATTATTAAAACACGAAGACAGAGTATGTTGTATGTGAGTAAATTATATTTTAGCTTGTTTAAAAAAAAAAAAAGTTACACTACCGTTCAAAAGTTTGGGGTCACTAAGATTTTGTTTTGTTTTGTTTTGTTTTTTAAAAGAAAGAAATGAATACTTATTCAGCATCAATACACTATACAAGTTTTTGTTTTCAAATAAATGCTGTTCTTTTGAACTTTATATTCATCAAAGAATCCTGAAAAAATGTTTTCCACAAAATATTAAGCAGTACAACTGTTTTCAACACTGATAATAAAAAATTGATTAAAAAAAATAAATTTTTTGATACTTTTGGAGCTTTGGTGTTGCCGACTTTACATTTAAAAAAAAATGTCAACACTTATAATAAAAAATGTTTTTTGCACATCAAATCAGCATCAGCAATTAGAATGATTTCTGAAGGATCATGCAACACTGAAGCCTGGATACATTGCTTTTTAAATTATATACAATTAGAAAAATATATATTTTAAATTGTAATGCAAATTTTACTGTATTACTGTTTTTACTGTAGTTTTTATCAAATACATGTAGCATTGGTGAGCACATGAGACTTCTTTTCAAAAACATAAAAAAAAATCTTACAGACCCCAAACTTCTGACAGGTAGTGTTTTCATAATGCATTTACATTGTAGATTTTTACAGTCTTCATATTATATTTTTATATTTATGTCATATTTGTATTTAATATTTTATATATTCTTTTTTAAATAAAGAATATTTTTACAAATCTTTTCAATTTTGTTGTAAAAATAAAAATAAAATGTATTAATAATAAATAAAAATTAAATTAGTGTTTAATTTTAGTATAATGCTGTAAAAATCGGTGCCCACTGCAAAACCAAAATCCAGTCGAAAAACACTGGTCTGTTTTCAAAAAGTATTTCACCTGTTTCTCTTCATTAGTAGTTTCAATTTTCACTTCTTGCACCTTTACATATGCTTCAAAGTGTTCCACTAGCAGAGGAATGCTGTCAGACAGTGCTGAGAGATGCAGATTGTGCTGAACTGTGTAAACACTCATAAATATAACTCGCTGTACATTGTTTCTCTACTGTCTGGAGAGCACATCAGCCGTTCATTTTATTGCCTGTTTTCAAGTATTGTGACAGAGTGCCATTCTAAAGTAAACACCTTTTAAGTGCCCTGAGCAATAGTTCCTATTAGAATTTATCCTAAGGACTGCTGTGGATTATTTTACCTTTTTTATTATTTTACCATACCTGCTTTTGTGTTAATATAAGAGGAGCTCTGACAGATGTTTTTATTTTGTTCCAGCTTTCTCTTCTTCCACACCTCACTGTGTCCTCATCATTGCTGTTCTCGCTGGAAATAAGTTCTGCATGATGGTGCCTAGTAAAGATCAGAATGATCTGATTTAATGTCAATTTTGCATAAAACTTTGATCATTTTGATATAGTAGCACATCAAATATGACGTCCTACCATGCACACAAGATCAGATGTGACATGGAACTCATGCAAAAAAAAAAGAAAACACTACAATAGGTGCAAAACAGAATAGGTGTATTAGGTTTATCTTTCACCTCACCCAAAATGAAGTCTCTTAAATCACATGATCTTAAGACGTTCCCACCGAACTACTTTGGCTGTCTCCACCCACTCCAGCTGCTGACTCTCCCAGTCATCCACTGTGATCCAATCAGAGTTCTCCATGGCTAGCCATCTCTAACCGATGGCAGGCTTCAATCAGACCTTTCTTTTTATAGCTATCTCCAACTGGAGAGATTATGCCTTTCACCACTATGTATCTTCCTAAGTCAACAAAAAAAGTAATGTATGTTAAATATGCATGTTTGATGAGTGATAACAAAATAGAGGACTTTTAATAATATAGATTCACATTAAAGGGATAGTTCACCCAAAAAAATTAAATTTTGTCATCACTTACTCATCCTAATGTTGTTCCAAACTTTTATGAGTTGCTTTCTTCTGTTGTCCACAAAAGAAGCTATTGTGAAGAATGCTTGTAATTAGGGATGCACGATATATCGGCCACCATATCGGTATCGGCCCATATCGGCTCATTTTTTCTGTTATCGGTATCGGCCTGATAAGAAAATTTGGCCGATATCTTAAAGCCGATAAATAATGCATTATTTCCTTCAGAGACACTTCAGATGCGCGCTGTTCGTTTGCAGCCTTTTGTGCAATTGTACATTGTAATATTGTGTTTATTTGATGTATATCTGATTTATCTCATATAGAATGCGTTTGGTTAAGTTAAAAGAGCGCTTCAGTTTACCGGTGATCATCTTTAGCTCAGCACACGCAGCTCAAACAGCAGTGCACAACATTAATAACTATGATTGGGAATGTCGTGTATATAACATTCTAATGAGAACATTATTATAATAAAACATTGTGAATTCTTTGGGTTTAGTTGCCGTGTTTCAGCGCGTTGTTATGGGAAGAGCGCATCCACAACAGGATCACACATTCTGACTATAGCACGCAATAACTGCGTCATCTTGTACATATATAAGTTGTAATATTATGTTTATGTTGTATTAATATTAATCCCAGGATGCATTTCCTTGAGTTAAATAAGCTGCCAGCAAAACGCTTCAGTTTACCATGTTCATTCAGCTCTTCAGCTTCAGCACGCGCAGCTCAACGGCTGCTATTTAAAACAGTGGTATTAATTTGTTACTTTTTCAAAATCATTGATATATTATTAATAACAACAACCACTTGTATTGTTCTCTTATTATTTTCATCAACAATATGGTTTAGTAATTAAAATCATTTAATTATTGTCCGTGCAAAGGCTATTCCGTTTTATTGATCTATGGCGCATTCATTTTGATTCTTTACAAGTGTAATGATGTCCAGTGACTTGTTTGCATTATTTATGCATTATTTTATTTATTTGTAAGACTTTTTTATGACTAAATTTGGTAATGGGAGAGTAAAAATATTTTTAAAACGTACACCGTTCAAACTAGGCTGCTTATGTTGAAGTGTTTGGGATGTGGCTTTTAATGATGAGACCTTTTTTGTAATCAGGCTCTCAAAAAGTATATAACAATTTGGATATAGATTTATCGGCCAACATATCGGTTATCGGCTTTCAAAAATAAAGAATAATCGGTTATCGGTATCGGCCAAAATTTTCATATCGGTGCATCCCTACTTGTAATCAAACATGACATCAATAGAATTTTTTCCATACTATGAAAGTCAACAGTTTCATAGTAAAACAGTTTCACCAAAAGCGAAATGAAAAAGCCTCAGGCGGAAGGGAAAGTACATTTACGTCCGTACAGTAGAATGCAGAAGAAGAAATTTCAACACACTTCAGCAATAAAAAAAACCCACACAAATGTTTGTCTAGAGTCATTTTTGCTTATTAGTACGCTTGAACTGGATCATCGAAGGTCAGAAGCAAAGACATTGGTTAATAGAATGGGATTAAATACATAAAGGATATTTGTGTTGTTTAACATTGAATTATTGCAGGTTTGCGTCATATTCTGAGTTGCATTATTTTTATTCATTATGAGGAATACTGAATCTGTTTTTTTTTTGTGTGTGAGTGAGATGAATTAATGCATATTAATATTTATTTAGAACTACAGTAACATCTTCCGTTACTTGTAATATATTACCCCCAACACTGACAGTTTGGTTACCAAAATTCTTCAAAATTCTCCATTCTGCTTTTGTGTACAGTAGAAGAAAGAAAAAAAGGAATACAGGTTTAGAACAACTTGAGGGTGAATAAATGATGACAACATTTTCATTTTTGGGTGAACTATCCCTTTAAAACTTTTTTTAAATAAAACTTACCAGTGTCTTCAAGGTGATCCCGAGCCAGTTCGAACATACCAGCTGCCACTTTGGTTTTCTCTTGTGAAAAAAAAAAGTAATCTAGATAGAAATATATAGACAACATATTTTATTTATAACATACATATACAAAGTAATAATAATAATAAAGGTTTGTTTCTGGATATATTATTATTATTATTGTACTTAAATATACATTTGACCTAAATGGAAATCACAATTAAATCTTGTTTCCTGCCTCCAAAGTGTAGGTATATGCATTACTACTGTAGTTCATGAGCTAACAGTGTATGTTATCTAATAATTAACTATTCTTAATGACACAAATGGGTTTAGGAATGATATTCCATTCAATAAAACGCCATTCCACAAATATGCGCAATAATATGTAATCAAAGCAGGACTAAACGTGTTTACTTCTTAGCAGTTCAACAAACTTGTCTAGTGCTTCCTATTTATCTAATTGCAGTGGTTGTGCTTCAGTAACTAACCCTAACTTCACCGACTTTATTTAGCCAACAGATGCAGAAGTTCTTAAAAAGATTCGTATTTTACTCTTGTAGTACCAGCTGTAATAGTACCGTGGAACAAACGATCAATGCGCGTGTGATCATGCGCAATTCCTATGTCTTCGTAGTGTGTTCATGATAATCAACTCTGCGCAGAGTTTACGCAGAAAAGCCATTGGCTTTCTATTGAAGATAAATAGTGCTAGCAAACCACACCTTAGCAACTGGACTTGGGAACTTAAGTCTCATTATAATTTTGTCTTCATCAGTAGGACTTTTTTTTGGAGAAAAAAGTACGGGTGAGAATTACTACTTGATTCACGTAAAACCATGCAGTTTAGGATCCTGTTACAGTTCGTACATTTGTTTGTTTATATTAGTGCAAGCTAAGCTAACTATGCAGTGAGAGAGAATAAAGCAGAGGGTGACCAAAGAATGCGCTTTATTTCATGTATTTCATGGATGTTATAGACCTGTAACAATATTTACCTTGATACAGCCAACACTACTAATTCTGAACAGTTCAGAAATTAGTATATCAGTAACTTGTATTATACTTGTATTATAACTTGTATATCAGATTATAACAGCTGTGACATTCCCATATGTAGTAATAATGTTCCGTATGAATAGATGGTGCTAAAATGTGATTATGCTTGTTAATTATTTAAACAGACAACAATGGCTTCTCGAGGGGCATCAGAAACAAGCAAACTCAGACAAAACATGGAAGAACAGCTGGACCGGTTAATGCAACAGCTTCAGGATTTAGAGGAGTGCAGGTAGTGACATCCCATCAGTTCTCTACAGCACATTCACTTACATGCACAGAAAAATACTAAAATGTCATTATTTTTCTATTGCAGGGAAGAGCTTGAAGAGGAGGAATATGAAGAAACCAAAAAAGAGACACTAGAACAGTTGAGCGAGTTCAATGAGTCTTTGAAGAAGTTGATATCTGGGAATATGACACTAGTTGATGAACTGGGGGGAATGCAACTGGTAAGAATTTACATTTTATTGTATTGAAGTTCATATATATATATATATATATATATATATATATATGTAGATGATTTTTTTTAAATTACTGTACAAAGACATCTAGACTGACGTCTACTAGTATAAATAATTTTGTATGCTGAGAGATCATTTATGACTGCACATATTTATCAGGCAATCCAAGCTGCCATCAGTCAGGCATTCAAGACACCTGAAGTCATTCGGCTGTTTGCAAAAAAGCAGCCAGGCCAATTGAGGACAAGACTGGCTGAGGTGAATATTAATTTATTTTAAATATTAACATTTTCAAATATATATGCAAACACTGAAATACGTACTGTGTGAATTCAGATGGACCGTGATGTGATGGTTGGAAAGCTCCCTCGAGATGTGTACACTCAGCAGAAAGTGGAGATCCTCACGGCTCTGAGAAAACTTGGCGAGAAGGTGAGAAGGATACAAATACTCTCACATCTATTTCAAGACTCGCATGTTAAACAGTTTCTGATATCTGTAACTTGTTTGAATGCACAGCTGACAACAGAGGATGAAGCGTTTCTTGCTGCAAATGCTAGTGCCACTCTGAGCCACTTTGAGAAGGTGACTGCGAGCCTGGGTGAGATGAGAAGCAGCTAATTATTACTAATGAAGCATACTTTGCTTACTAAATCTCTCTTTAATAATCAAATGCATCTTACCTTTCCAGGATCTGAAGATAAGATAATGGCATTGGCCAGTTCTGGAGTTGGGAAGGCCCCGACATAAAGGCTTACTAGGATTGGCATTTATTGTGAGTGTGGCTTAAATGCTGTCTGTGCATTTTACAGTAATTTTTCAAACAATGGTTGCAATTTGTACACTTAGGAACAGAATTGTCAGATGACATCATGTGGTCACTCAACCTAAAGTAAATACATTGGGATTCATCAGACAGTTATTTGTATTGTATACATCCTATTCCTATACATTTTATGTTTGATTTGGGTACAGTGAAAACAAAAAGTGTTTACATTTTCAGTGAAATGTCTGAAATATTTACACATCATTTTAGAATAGTTCTTAACAATTTTTCTGAATACAGTGAGGTAAGATTGTCTTTATTCAAAAAAGGTCTTGATTCATTTTTAACCCTTTGGTTATAATGTTATTTATTAATCGTATCATCAAGCTGTTCGCCAATAAGCCTTTGGTACTAGTATTTGATAGTAAAATAGACTGTGATTACTATGCATTTTAATTTTGTTTGTCATTACTTTTTTTAACCAGTGTGATATTTGTAAATATTTTGTATTTGAATATATTTGATGATCAACATCTGAAACGTTGCCAGTGTTTTCTCCATTTACAATAACCTTTCTCTTTCTCTAGTTACAATAACTTTGTTTTGCATTGCATTACACATTGTATTTGGTTGAAAAAGAGGTCAAAAACATGGTTAATCTCTGCAAATTCCATTACAAACTGGATAGTGATCTTTGGGAAATCATTATCAATATAATTATTTATAAACCTTATAAGAAATTCCACACTACCAGGTTAACATAAAAATAACAAACAGACTATCAGTCTAATCATTTCATGATGACACTAGCAGGCTTCTGTATCTTCTCTGAACCACTGAGACGTTTTGTTTATATGAATTAGATATGAATATTTTTCAGTTTTCAAGCACTAGGTGGCACTCTAGTCCTGGCAACATTACTGTGGTCTGTATTTCACATACAGTCTATGGTAATTCACCTTCATCATAGAGGCCTCATGAAAGATGAAATACATGAGAAAAGATCAAGGTGAATGATTATTTTAAATTATATATTTTATTAATATTGATTATTTTAGTTTATATATATTACTTATTACATATACACATTTAAATAAATTAAATGTGTGTGGGGGTTATTCCTGGGATTCGGTAACATTTCAACTTGGATTTTTTTTTTCAACTACATATGATCTTAATAGCCCACATCATAAGGCACATATCAAACCTCCAAAAAAATCATATTTTCCCACCTCAGGAATTAAAGATCTTTTATTAATTTTTTCAGATTTAGACGCCTTTTATTCTCAACCCCGTAACAGACAAAATGGGATTAGTTTAAAAAGGATTTTTACACATAACTTGTTATAAAACAAACATCTACCTACTGCTCATGTGTCTCTCATAACGATTTAACAATAACAAATGTAACATCTATCACAATTTTCACATTTTTATAGGACTGAAGTTAAAAATAGACAAATTGTGTGTCTATGGTCTCTTTTATTTTTGTAAAAAATAATTTTTTTAAAATTTAGATGTTTAACCAAAACCAAATTTTTATTGTTTTAGTCCTTTAACGTCAGATGCTAATCAGCAAGAAATGCTTTCATTTTTAATTGTCTTCCCTTTTTCCCCCCAAAATATTAATGTGACAAAGTGTGACGGGGTTGAAGACTGTAACACATTTGAAGGAATACATTGCCTTCAATTTGAATTTTCCGTTTTTGTTTCTTTCTCATATTGTCCTCTTCCTTCTGGGTCAGCATATCTGCATTCCCAACATTGTCTTTCTGCTGCTAATGTGGAAGCAAATTCTGATGTAGGATGTTTGTCAAAATTTAAGTGGACATACATTAAATATTCTATTTATAACAAAAATATGAGTATTTTTGTAAGTATATATTTACTGAAACAATGACTATTTTATATATTTTTTAATTAAAATTAATAATCATTTTAGTAAATAAAACTCAACCCTGTCACAAGTTTACAACCCCAAAACAATTAGAAATATACATATTTGTGACAGGGTTGAGCGTGATGGGGTTGTATTTTTTTTGTTGTTGCTCAAAATGGCCACTGCCCCTCATGTAGTGTAGGAGAGTAGTCCATATATTGCAGCAATAAAGTTAAGCACATTGTATATACTTATGATTAAAATAATAATTTTCCATCTTAATTTTATGTAACAGGGTTGAGCTGTTAAGCTTGACTGTACCATCCCTGACTATAATACACCTCAAAAATAAGAATAAAAAGTATGATACTACTTACCATTTTCTGCACCACTATTAAAGAGACACGAATGATGTAATTTCTGGTAAATGGTGTCACATATGGGTGGAGTCTAATTTATTATGGGCATTGACTGGTTAGTGTGTTGAGCACAGACTGAGGAACATAACTTTAAAGTGTTTTTATCAAATATATCTCACAAGAAAGGAACACAAATAAATGCTTACATTATTGCCAAAAAAGTTAGACACTCTGCACATTTTGTTAATAATTTTCTAAGTACAAACTGAACAAAGTGCCTCAGGGACATGACAAAATGCTTGGTGTAAGATAGAAATTAGATATTATTTTATGCTAAAAATGATTTAAATGCAAGAATCGTTTTTATTAATTATAATGGCCATACCAAAGTATTGTGAAAAGCTTTTAACACTTTAAAAAGGGACTGAAACGTTGCCGAATCCCAGGAATGACCCGTGTATAGAAATATGTATATAACATATAAAAATGAAAATATTTTTTTACATTACATACAGTGGGTACGGAAAGTATTCAGACCCCCTTAAATTTTTCACTCTTTGTTATATTGCAGCCATTTGCTAAAATCATTTAAGTTAATTTTTTTCCCTCATTAATGTACACACAGCACCCCATATTGACAGAAAAACACAGAATTGTTGACATTTTTGCAGATTTATTAAAAAAGAAAATTATATTATAGTAAATATAATATTCAAATATATTAATTGATAAAAACATGTTTGTGATAATGTAAAGGTGGGCATAGACAGAAACTGTATCATACATAATTATCAAGCGAAATAATCGGAATGCCAACATTCCCATCTCATCCTTTATTTTGTTCATGAGCAAGCATCGACTTCACTATAATTACTCCTTTGAATAATAGAAATGTGAATGAGCTGGAAGGAGCATCCAACAGTTCTACAACATCCCCAGTTTTCATTTCTACAGCAAAAAAAATAAAAAATAAAATTAATTCAAAATGTGAACAATGACCACTGAAGGCTGCAAATCTGAGACAGATAATCTTTGATTCAGTAGTATCACCAGTATCCTGTCCCATCTACTCCGCTCCAAACCCACAGTACCATGTGCCAGTTACAGGAAATATTTATATCTTGCGTTATACATGCAAAGACAATGCCCCGTTAGACAAGCACCATCTGCAGCCGTTCACACTCAGCACAGACTGCTTATTTATTATGGAAAGTTTCTGCGCCAGTGCCTTAAAATCGTCAAAATCACATTGTTTGAAATACAATTCAGATGAGCTTTCCCTTGAGAACCTGCAGATGAATATTTGCATCAGGGGACAGGAGGGAAGATACAAACAATTGTGCGATTTTCAGTACAAACATTGATTATACTAAATTTGGTCTCATGGAATGGTCTACATCGATCAACCAGTTTTTAAAAGGATTGCAAGTTGAGAACACACTGTGAGAGACTTACATTAGTGTGAGAAATCATTATGTATCTGCTTCTTGTGAATTTCATGCTGCCCTCTACAGCGTTATCAGGAGATACACCTTTCACTATACACATATTGTTAAACTCATACCCACATATGCTGCCTATAATGATGTACATTTTATCGAAGTGGATTTCCTCAAACATGATTTAGTACAATATTCATTGATGATACAATATGGGCCTATTTTCTCTACACATCAACATGAACACAAGACATCTATTCAGGACAATTAAAACGTCCACTCTTGATAAAACTAGCTGTTGATCCCTAACAGAAAATTAAAATCACTTCCGCATACCTGTAAGAAATCTAATATTAAATAATTATAAAATGAGAAAATTGCAACAACTAAAATGGCATGGATGAATGTTTGGTTAGTTGTGTTATTAATGTGCTGTGACAGGCTAAAGGCACTCCCAACTCCACCAGCTAGAATTCTGGACCTCTTTTTAAAAGTCCTGTCAATTTTGAAGGGGGGACCTGATGACCAAAACATGTAACGAAAATTAAAACCTACAAGAAACAGCTGACGTTTCGGAAAAATCTCCCGTCGGCCTTTCATGGGTCACAAAAATAGACCTTCTCGACAACTTCCCGCATTGTACCTTTTCTGACATAACAAAATTATATTCATACCACCAATCATAACAAAGCCTTGTAGCCTAGGCCTTAAACTGAGAATATTCATGCATGTAAACAAAACAAATCTGTACCCTAAAGCTTCACGTCCGTCTTTACTAAACAATCAAACAATGTACAATCTCCTAAATAGTTAACATTCTTTTTTCCAGGCCAAAGGGAACGGAGTATTAATTTCTCCAATAAATGACCATTTTGGAAGGGGTGCATCCCAAAATGTCCAATCACGGTAAGAAAATTAAACTATGGCATGATTCTGAGAGCGTCTACGAGGAGAAATGACCTGCAAATCTGGAGTAGATTGATAGCATCACCAAAAAGGAATAAAAGTTTACCAAATGTAAACAAATATCTTTACACAACTCTACAGTACAGTTCCATGTACAATAAAATCCAACGGCCATACTGCAAAAATATGTTATGCTTTAAGAGTTGAAATGCATTTCTTTTAATGCGCTGATAGGCAAATTAGCCCTTTTAATGCTTTTAGGGGCCTTGAAATGACAAGAATAACTTGGGTTAACCCTGAATTTGAAAATAAAAAAAACATCACTAAAAATACTACATATATATATATATATATATATATATATAATAAAATCAACACACCCCCTCCCCCCACCCCTAAACATCACT
>NW_015505262.1:824283-839735 GCF_001515645.1 Sinocyclocheilus grahami | reverse complement strand
TAATTTTGTTTAGTACACTTAATGTAACTGACCATCTAAAGACAGTAATTTAGCAAGAGGTCTGTTGAAACGGTACACAACGGACTTTTCAATGCTCACATTGTCGATAAATCACCAGCGCACCCATTTTCCATTATTCGGACTGGGTTGTTAGAGTGCATACTGTGATTCCAATTGGTCTCTATTTATTACAGAAAATACAAGCACTATCACTTAAGAATGGCTTAAATAACTGCAGTGTGCCTAAACTGTACAACATACAGTACCACGCGAAAAAAACAACAACAGTATATTCATCACCTGAATGTGATTATTAGTCCCCAAAACGTCACTGAAATAAAAACACTGAAGCCTTGGTGCAGCTTTTGTGCTATTGCAAGCCCAGCTAGGATTAGCATATGTAAAGCAAAAGCACTGAACCAACTCTACGCCCATCCAACACTACGAAACGAAACGGAACGAAACAAAAAGATGCACACCCACCTCCAAGAGAAAAGACAAAATGAATGACGCTTTGCCACAGAAACCTCAGCCTCTGGGTTTCTCTCTGTGAAGCGGACGTCTTTTGTACGAGCATGAGATTTACTGAAAGTTTCTGAAACATGCTAAGAGCATCTGACATAATATTCTACAGCAGGTACTGAGTTTTTTTAAATACCGGAAACCGTTGGTTAGGCTTTCACTAACACATTGACTAATTACATGGTTTTGTCTTATTTACAAAATATCAAAAAGCAGTTGTTGTCTTCCATACCCATGATTCCAAATCTTGCCATGCAGAATAAAGAGGAAAAAAAGTGATCGGAAAGAGTTTTTTCTCAAAATTCCTGTAGCAAATCAACCTAAAACATTGTGTGCAAGGAATATACATTAAATCATTCTCAAAGCTCAATTTAAAAAGTAAAAGTGCAGGGATGTGTCCATACAGAGCTTAAAGAAAATGCAAATGCAGGCCAGGATTCCCTCGGATAGGACAGAAAAAGATTAAATAAATCAGGAACTTGTATTGAGATAGCTGTGATACTATACTACACTGAATACCACCACAATAAGATGTCGGTAGGGAAGCCTTGGCAGGTGGAAATGAAGCGGACTGTCACGACAGACACCGGATATATTTGTATCTATATTGTACATATATTGTATAGTTGTTTAGTTTTCAGTGTTTTCCGCATTTTTACGCATGGCTCCTTAGGTAGGGGGAACATGAGCGTCCCTATTGGCAGAGGGATGTGACTGTGCGTGGGTGGATTTGTCATTGTGTGAGTTTGTGTGTGTGTGTGTGTGTGTGATGGTAAGTAGTGTGTACTGTGTGCTCAGGAGGATCAGTAGGTGGAGTCGTCCCACTCCAGCTGCTGCTGTCTGCTTGAACCCTGCTGGTCTTCCTGTTCGCCACCCTCGTCCTCACTGCTGTCTGACTCTGCGCTAGTGATGTCGTCTTCCTCCTCTCCATCCTCGCTATCTTCCTCTTCCTCATCTCCTTCCTCTTCGCTGCTGTGCTGATCCTCGTAAGTCTAAGAGGAAGAGAGAACTGGACCTTCTTTAAACTGCATAATAGATTTATTCAAAAGATTTGAGTTATGAGCAATCAAATTCTTATTATAAAAACAGGGCCCAAACCTTTTTGTCAACCGAACCCCTAATGTAAAATATTTACTTGAAGCACCCCATGAGATTTTACATTAATATTTCAATAACTTTATGACACATCTGCATGTTCACTGATGTTGGTTAATGTCACATGCTATGAAAGTAAACAGATAAAATATCTAACCTTTTTAGTAAGTGTTACTAAAATGTAAAATTTTTTGATTGTTTTTATTTTAGAATACATTTTGTTTATATAGAGATTTGGCTAAAAAATCTATTGTGATTTTGACGTCATATATTGCAATTTTGTGCAATTGCAATTTGACCTCTGGTAAAGTTATAATATATAATATAATAAACATACATACATACATACATACATACAGTGATTATCGTACATTATAATATAAGCTCTAAATAATAGTGATTATATCATATTATACAGTGATTATTGGATTTTTAAAACATTATTAAAAAATATATTTAAAAAAATTAATTAAAATGAAAATCAAACTAATGATTTCAAAAGTGAACCAATAATTTTATTCCAAGCCTCTACAATGGAAGTCCCTGCTTTATGAATCACATCAAATTATCTCTCTGTAACGGCAATATCACTGAAATGACCTAATTTAGTACTTCTTACAGCAACCAGAATGCAAAAAAATAGCTGTTTACTTGACTGAAAATCCATATTAGTGGACAAATGAACGGGAGGAAGGATGGTAATAAAGGGGCATTTTTACAACAGTACATCGAGTATTTTTGATGGGTTTAGGCCTCTGCTGCATTAACTATGCATGAGTGTTCTAAGAGCGCTGAGCGAGCAAGCTCTGTTCCTTTTAGAACGCACCTCCATTGGGTTGACGGTGATGGTGAGGGCAGAGTCATCCCAGTCCATCTCGTTCTCTTTGCCGTTTTCCTGGTCCCTCAAGGTGCCCTGGTGGGCAGCACGGATACGGAAGACGCCAAGGATGATCATAAACACCAGGAAGCTCACGCACACAACAATAACGATGGTGGCTGCGCTGGGGACAACTGTGAAGAGTGGATGGACACAGATTAGCATTTGGTATTTAGGGTGATAAAAACCTAAAAGAGGTTGTCTGAGGTGCCCCTCACAGGCTGTCCAGATGTTGTAAACAGCACTTGTATATAATCCCTAAAAGTGCGCCATTAAAAACAGGCTAAGTACACGGCGCTCCATAACTGCCCTACTTTTTAAATTGACTTTAAGCTGCGGAAAAACTCATGGAAAGAAATTGAATTCAGGTTTGAGCTCGACATTAAACAGCTTATTCATTTGATAACAAAGTCTGGATTATCTTTAATGAGAGATTAGTGCAATAATCTAGGAGAGATACTGTGAGAGATGAAGCAGCCAATGAAACGCCTTTATCTCCAAGAGAAGCTGAACAAATGGGGGGGGAATTGGGGGGGAATGGCGGGATAAAGAAGAAATACCTGAGGCCTGATGCATGTTAGCCAGGTTGTGTCCAGACAGGTCCACTGAAGCATGCTGTACTTGGTTGATGAACTGAGGCTGTACCATAGCGTTGTTAGCATGATCCATGGGGTTGGCTGTATGGATCACGTTGACCTGATTACATAAATAATAAAGACGGTCACACAACTGGCATCTGCATAGTACAACACAATACAGTTTGCTACAGAATCAGTCTCTTTATATCCTTATTTGGCTTATTTTGATATAGCCTTGTATACAGCATTTTTATATTAACAGAACCCTTAAAAAAACATTGATTTTTAGCATTTATACATATAATGTAAATTCATATAATAAAAATGTGCATTAGACCATATATAAAATAAAAAAATAAAAGCTAGAAAATGATTTATATAATTATTTTTTTTCAATTTACACACTACAGTTGAAAAGTCTGGTGTCCATTTTTTCTTTTATGTTTTTAAAACAAGTCTCTTGTAATCAAGGATGCATTTATTTGACGAAAAATACAGTAAAAACAGCTTTAAAAATATTTGTTTTCCATCTAAATATATTTGAAAATGTAATTTTTTCTTGTGATGGCATAGCTGAATTTTCAGAATCATTACTCCAGTCTTCAGTCACATGATGCTTCAGAAATCATAAATAATAGTTATTATTATTAGCAATGTTGAAAACAGTTGTGCTGCTTAATATTTATGAAGAAACGTTTTTTCAGGATTCTTTGATGAATAGAAAGTTTAAAAAAAACATTATTTCAAAATAAATCTTCTGTAACATTATAAATGTCTTTACTGTCACTTTTTATCTATTTAATACATTGTTGTCAAATAAAAGTATTAATGTCTTAGTACAAAAATCTTACTGACCCCAAACTTTTGAAAGGAAGTGTGTATATATACAGTTAACTGTAGTAAATATAACTGTAGGTATATAGCAGAAACTATGGTTTTAGTGGGACATTTTAGTGAAAGTAATAAATAATTGTTTACATTGAGGACAGTGTGTGTGGTCAGCTATACCTCGACTTTGAATTCATTGCTGATGTAGCGGCCATTGAGTTCAGAGCAGACAAGTTTAAACTTCCTGTCAAACAGAGCCTCTGTGTGCCAGTTCCTGTAGCGGATCAGATGCAGGACCTGTTCATAGTTCGCCATGGTGTTAACCCCTGTGGACAGAGACAAACTTTAACTATTTGTCAAGATTACAGTACTGAAGCTTTTAATACCATTAGATCAGCCATTCAGCAAGATGCTGGATATAAACTACCATGAACCAAACTCACAAATATAATCCAAAAAATGTGTGCGAATATATTGCAGTTTTGTTGATGTAGATGGATGAGTACCTGTGATGACCATGCCCACGTTGGAAGAGCTCATCTCCAGAGCTCTCTGCTGGATTTGGGCCAGATCCACCTCCAAACTCTCATGATCTCCATTCAGTTCATCTCCCACCACAGTCACCTCACACGTGTCCAAGTTATGCATAATCTCCTCAGATACCACAGTCTCTTGCACTGCCAAAAAACAAAAACCATCCGTCAGTAAATTAGAGCAGAACCTCTCCATTTGATTACATTTAATCTCGGAAAGACTTGAATGTTCAAAAACAGCCCACCATGCAATTTTATGGCAAATATCGATTGCAAGGAGCAATCTGTAAGAAATACTTACAATGCACTAAAACATAAAATAAAAAACATTAGCTAAGAGAAAACGTCTTAAGACTTTCTTTTCCTAAAGCATAAGCTTTCATCCCAGAATCTATTATATAGACAACATGAGTATTTCTGCCACTTATTTGAATATAAACATGTATTGAATATAACATGTACCAAAATATTGCTCAAATAAACTGTTTAACCATTTGCATTTCCATTTAATATGCTGTTCCAAATCAATATAACATCCTCTCTTGTGTACAACACGAATGTCATATAGATTTGGAATAAATTATGACAGAATTTTCATTTCATGGGTAACTTGTCCCTGTAAAATTCCTCTTGTGGCCAATGTGGAAACTACTCCTGGTCAATCTGCTTACAACTTCTTTTCTCTTTCATGATCCATTTCCCGTCTCTCCACCTTTCTCAGCAAAACATGTTAATCTCACATTCCCAGCGTACCTGTTGGATCATCCTCGCCTCCGGCCTCGGTCTCAGCTTCCACCTCCACCTCCACCTCACGGGTGATGGTGCTGACGATGCGCAGCTCAGGGAAGAGCGTAACGCCTTCTGTGCTCTCAAATTCAGCTGCTCCACGGGCAAAATGGTCAATTCCACTGAGGCTGATCTTTGGCTCCTCTGGCTGGAGAACCATGACGTAGCCTTCAGAGTCAGGCACGGAAATGCACGTCTCCTCATTGAAGCATCTGAAGAATTACAAAGGAATGTAAATTATAATATATTCATCATTATGAGTGTGCTAAAAGTATGAAAAGAATCATTCTGTTTCATTATTAGCTTTTCCATATACTGTGTTATTCTGGAGCAATAATGTTTCAAAGTGGGCGGGGCTAGCTAATGTGAAGCAGCTGAACTGAAATTATGGAAACTAACTTGACAGTGGTGGAGACGCGCAGATGGCGGATTCCTGGGGTGGGGAACTGCCGGGAATTTAGGTAGGAGATGTGCTGCATGACCTTCTCAAAGCTCTCAATGTCATCTCCCTCCAGAGTCAGAGAGGACTGGTTGGGGTTAAACTCCACCTAGAGAGAGAAAGAGAAACATATATCCATTTGATTAACCTTGGGAACACAAATTAAGACATTTTTTATTAAATCTGCTAAATATGTCGAGCATTGTATTATTATATACTTTATTATAATAAAAATTATAATAAGATGAACTTGGATAAACCATATATTGCCGTAGTCGTGTGTTTATTAGTCACGTTGAATTAATGAAAGCAGTTAAATCTTCTGTTTATTCAGCAACAGCTATAGGGATTTCCTGGGTTTCTTCTGCCAGGCGCATTTGGAGTTTCAGCGCGAGAGCGCCCTCTGGCCTTCGGATGGAGATTTACTACTGATCACAGAACCGTGCTTCACTGAAACATACGCATGACACGTCAGTAAATTAGAGCAGAACCTCTCCATTTGATTACATTTAATCTAATCTAATAAGACTTGAATGTTCAAAAACAGCCCACCATGCAATTTTATGGCAAATATCGATTGCAAGGAGCAATCTGTAAGAAATACTTACAATGCACTAAAACATAAAATAAAAAACATTAGCTAAGAGAAAACGTCTTAAGACTTTCTTTTCCTAAAGCATAAGCTTTCATCCCAGAATCTATTATATAGACAACATGAGTATTTCTGCCACTTATTTGAATATAAACATGTATTGAATATAACATGTACCAAAATATTGCTCAAATAAACTGTTTAACCATTTGCATTTCCATTTAATATGCTGTTCCAAATCAATATAACATCCTCTCTTGTGTACAACACGAATGTCATATAGATTTGGAATAAATTATGACAGAATTTTCATTTCATGGGTAACTTGTCCCTGTAAAATTCCTCTTGTGGCCAATGTGGAAACTACTCCTGGTCAATCTGCTTACAACTTCTTTTCTCTTTCATGATCCATTTCCCGTCTCTCCACCTTTCTCAGCAAAACATGTTAATCTCACATTCCCAGCGTACCTGTTGGATCATCCTCGCCTCCGGCCTCGGTCTCAGCTTCCACCTCCACCTCCACCTCACGGGTGATGGTGCTGACGATGCGCAGCTCAGGGAAGAGCGTAACGCCTTCTGTGCTCTCAAATTCAGCTGCTCCACGGGCAAAATGGTCAATTCCACTGAGGCTGATCTTTGGCTCCTCTGGCTGGAGAACCATCACGTAGCCTTCAGAGTCAGGCACAGAGATGCACGTCTCCTCATTGAAGCATCTAAAGAATTACAAAGGAGATAAAGCATAATACATTCATCATTATAAGTGTACTAAAAGTATGAACAGATTACTTTTGTTTCATTATTAGCTTTTCTGTGTTATTTTGGAGCAATAATATTTCAAAGTGGGTGGGGCTTGCTTGAGTGATAGAGCTGAACTGAAATGATGGACACTAACTTGACAGTGGTGGTGACACGCAGATGGCGGATTCCTGGGGTGGGGAACTGCCGGGAATTTAGGTAGGAGATGTGCTGCATGACCTTCTCAAAGCTCTCAATGTCATCTCCCTCCAGAGTCAGAGAGGACTGGTTGGGGTTAAACTCCACCTAGAGAGAGAAAGAGAAACATATATCCATTTGATTAACCTTGGGAACACAAATTAAGACATTTTTAATTAAATCTGCTAAATATGTCGAGCATTGTATTATTATATACTTTATTATAATAAAAATTATAATAAGATGAACTTGGATAAACCATATATTGCCGTAGTCGTGTGTTTATTAGTCACGTTGAATTAATGAAAGCAGTTAAATCTTCTGTTTATTCAGCAACAGCTATAGGGATTTCCTGGGTTTCTTCTGCCAGGCGTATTTGGAGTTTCAGCGCGAGAGCGCCCTCTGGCCTTCGGATGGAGATTTACTACTGATCACAGAACCGTGCTTCACTGAAACATACGCATGACAATCGCAGCTTCTGCCTAATCGCAATTTATCGCCTTTGCAATTTAATTTCAATTAATCGTGCAGCCCTAATTTGTGTTTTAAATAGTAACCAAAGTCATGAGATCTTTGAAATCATGACAACTCTCAGAAGATTTTAGCATGGTAATGGAAATGACAATGTTAATGTATTTGGTCTTGGCGGAACAGATCTGCTACACTGCTGAATTGCTGCTGCTGTTGGTTATTGCTATATTTGTAGATTATTGCTGCTGCTGCCAAGCAAGTACAGGAACTTGCTACTGCCAATGCATATGCTGATACAGTGCTGTGAATATTTAAGACATACTGCTGCTGCACAAATAGCATATATAATAACCTGTAGCATAACTATACAGGTGGAGCTGGGGAAGGTGGAGGGTTTCAGAGGAACTCTGAAAGCGTGCTGCGAAACGCTCTAGTGCAGGGGTAGGCAAGTTCGGTCCTAGAGAGCCGCAGTCCTGAAGAGTTCAGCTCCAACCCTAATCAAACACACTTGAACAAGCTAATCAATGTCTTCAGGATTACTAAGGCTATAGGCAGGTGAGTTTTTTTTCAGGGTTGGAGCTGAACTCCGCAGGACTGCGGCTCTCTAGGACCGAACTTGCCTACCCCTGCTCTAGTGAATGCTAACCAGCCATTTAAATGTTACGCAGTAAGCTCACTGGCTGCGTATGCAACATGAATCAGCTTTTGCTAAGTTGTTTAACACTGTGAATATCATCAGTTTGTGTTAACGATCCATCAGTCTGCACCATCTAGAGTTTCATGAAAGAAATTGGCATTAAAAATAATTTTTGGGAATTGAAAATCTTAAAAATATTAGACGAAAAAATTACTAAAACTAATCTGACATAAAAAAAGTAAGTAAAGCTATTAATCAACATTAATATAAAAACAAAAAAATTACAAAAGCATATATCAAAATGACTAAAAATTTTACTTGATTAAAACTAAAATTAAAACTGAAAATATAAAAATAAATATCAAATCAAAATATTAATAAACACTATAATGGTCATAAAAAAACAACTTGCCCCTTTTAGACTTGCACTGTATTTATTTACTAACTGCTTGTTTTCTTTAAAAAAAAAAACTAACACTTGCTTCTCTAAAACTTGATTAAAACTAAAATTAAAACTGAAAATATAAAAATAAATATCAAATCAAAATATTAATAAACACTATAATGGTCATAAAAAAACAACTTGCCCCTTTTAGACTTGCACTGTATTTATTTACTAACTGCTTGTTTTCTTTAAAAAAAAAACTAACACTTGCTTCTCTAATCTTTCTGTATTCTATCTATTTGTTCTCTTTTATTTATTATACAATTAACAAAAGCAAAAAAGGCCTCTAACACTAGCTTGCGCTATTCTTTTTCTATTCTATCTGTTTTCTTTTTATTTATTATATGATTTTTAAAAAAAAACTCACTACGTGTACCGCGTTAAGCTAACTGAGACTTGTTATAGCACTTGCATATCATTGCTCTTTTGTTGATTTTGATTGCTTCCATTGTCCTCATTTGTAAGTCGCTTTGGATAAAAGCGTCTGCTAAATGTCTAAATGTAAATAAATAATACTAAAATAACACTGTAGAATACCCATGAGTTATTTCTCAGAGATCATAAGTTTTGATGCTTTCACAAGGCATTATGGTCATCAGTCTCTTTAAAACTTCATTTACATAGACCACATTACTCATTCACATTTCTCACCTTCACAGCAGAGGCTACTTCCTCTGGAAGCTGCACATCAAGACCTTCCTTGCAGGTGTAGAGGCAGTCGATAACTTTCTTGTTCTCCAGTTTGCCAGAGCGGATCATGAGTCCAGCCAGGTTTCCCCGGAAGTACTGAGTCATGAGGGCGCTGCCACCTACACAAACCCGGGGGGAGACAGAACCTGTTAGATACCAAACGTATGCTCTGCTGAGCTCAAGCATGCTCAGTGTGCACAGGCCGTGTGACTGATGTCATGCATGTTAAGTGTTCAGTGCTGGTGCCGGCCGGTGCGTCACACAGGATGATGGATGGCCTGATTCAGGCCTGCGGCCTCATGCAACTTTTGGTGGGACAAAAAAGGCAAATTAATGGGAATGAACAGAAAGTGGCACATAAAACATGATTGACTAAATCTACACATATTTGCATATTTCTAAATGGTTTAGTGGGGTAATGCTATGTGTTTTTTAACTGTCTTGTTATCAACATTTAAGGAATAGGTGACCCAAAAAGGAAAATCTGGTCATTCTTTATGCCGTTCCAAATGCCGTATGGGGCTATTATTTCATAAAACATACAAGTAGAATTTTTTTGAAAAATCTTATGCTGCTCCTTCTATAGCATGTCTGTTAATAGTGACCACACATCTGTCAAGCTCCAAAAAGACATAAAACCCACCAAAAAGCATCATAAATACAGTCTGGAAAGAAAAAAAAAAGGAAAAAAAATAATTTCAAAAGTTCAGAGTCAGTAAGATTTTTTAATGTTTTTGAAAAAAGTCTCTTATGCTCATTAAGGCTTCGATTATTTGATCAAAAAATTAAGTAAAAAAGTAATAATATGAAATATTACTAAAATGTAAAATATCCATTTTCTATTTTAATATATTTTAAAATGTAATTAATTCCTGTGATGGCAAAGCTGCTTTTTTTTCACATGATCCTTCATAAATCACACTAATTGTGCTGCTTAATATTTCTGTGGAAACGGGATACATTTTTTAGGATTCTTTGATGAATAGAAAGTTCAAAATAAAACCATTTATTTGTAATATTTGTAATATTATAAATGTCTTTGCTGTCATTCTTGATCAATTTTATGTCTTTGCTGAATAAACATTTTAATTCAATAAAAAAATCAATCTTACTGGCTCCAATGTTTTGAACTGTAGAGCATATTATTTATTTAATTTTTTTATAATTTATTATAAATTAAGAAAATAATTAAGAGAAAAATGTGTAATTCTTTTAACTTGGACAAATGAGTCAAATTGACTATTTTACAATGATTTTTGCTTTTTTTTGGAGCTTGACAGTTTTATGGAAAAGCACGGTGTACAAATTTCACAAACATTTGAAACAATTTTCATTTCTGGGTGAACAGTCCCTTTAAAATGAAAATGAAAGCATAGTATGTTTCTAGCTGTGTGCAATGTCCTCTCTAGAGTATGACTGTGTCTGAAGGACAGAGAGATGCAGGAGCAGTCAGAATGACCTCAGCAGTAATGTGACACTGAGTGATGCTGTAAAGCAGCTCTCAGAGGCAGCAAGGTCACACAGTGAGAAATGAGACACTGTCTGCTGCACTGATACCACTGGCATAAATAATCCTGCAAACTGCAGCAAGGAATGCAGCCAAACCCTCTGATTTATCATAAAACATGCAGATCCCTAAGGTCAGTTGGACTTGTTTTGCTTCTAATATACTGTGTGCTGTATACTTCTCCAGATCTGGAAGCAAACTGAAATTAGATGGAGCTAGACTGATGAATTAAGAAAACAGAATGAAGAACAAGTCAGGCAGGGTATATGACATGGCGTCTCTCAACTCTGTCGCATTATGCTACAAATGTTATGCCATTGCAGACTGAAGCTGTGCATAAACGGTCCTCCTGCAGCCATACGTCAAGCTGCAGAAGAACTGCACATGCACAGGGCGTTAATAGACGTGCTCTTTTGACATATTGGGGTGATAAGGAAAGACAAGGGCAACCTGTCAAAGTCTCTGAGAGAGTCTCAGTATCATTGTCATGTCCTGAGAGGTCTGTGGAGGCAAGACAGAAGAGCAGGGAAAGACCAGGGCTCAATATAGTCAAGGGAAATAAAGTCACTTGATACATGGTGTCATGCATTATAGAGGCCAAGAAAGAATTCTAATTCTAGAGAGCATTTTATTGAGCAAATATATATAAAACACTATATAAATATTTTATATAAGTATTTAATTCAACTGATTAAATGTAACTTATTTAAAAAATATTGAATACAACTACCAATTCTTATTAACAGTGTTGGGGAAAGTTACTTTTAAAACTCCTTTTACTAGTTACTTTTACTCCATAAAAAAGTAACTAACTGCGGTACTTAGTTACTTTTTATGGAAAGTAATGCATTACGTTACTTTTGCATTACTTTTTGTCACCTGAGCTGGGCTTGCTTAATAATTTTTAATAACAAAAAAACAAAAGTTATATTTTTGAAAACTGTAAAGGCCCTTTCACACCAAGAGTGATATTATTAAGCCTCAGGCTGATTCCTAATTTCTCTCAACATGGCGAAAAGGAGAGGTGTTAGTGAATAAATGGTAAAATAAAATAAATTAAAATAAAAAAAGATATTAATGCGTTACTTGACTAGTTACTTGAAAAAAGTAATCTGATTATGTAACTCGCATTACTTGTAATGCGTTACCCCCAACACGGGTTATTAATAATAATACTGTCATTTAATAATAATAACAATAAGAGTAAAATCCCTACATAAACGATAGGGTTTCTGTTCTTCATGCTTGTACCCTAAATAAAAATAATAATAGTAAAATTGTATTTATTTTGTATTAAAATTTTTAGAAGTACACTAGTATAAAAATGACATGGAATAAAAGCCACAAAACATTTTTAGATTAAATGAAGTCTTTAAAAGGTTATCTAATTCCTGACATGTTAAAAATTTCATATTACATCTATGACCGGGGTTATGAAATAAGAAACTCTACAAATTGCGAAGACAAACTACTTACTAATACAGAGCATGCTTAAATTTAAACTGTAGCTGGCGACAAATAGCTTTCAAGTCTAAACCTGAGGTTGCATCATTGTGTGTGAAGAGAATCAATAGATCATTAGTGAGAGTACCTTGCCAGCAGGCGCCGATGGTGAGCTGGGTTTCGATCTTGGAGGCATGCAGAGGGTAATCCTCCGTGACCAGGAAGGGCTCAAAGGTGGCACCATCCACAAACAAAGTCACTGCTGGGAACTCAATGTTCAACACATAGTGATGCCATTCTTTATCACACACCTGGGAGGAGAGATACCAGATCAGGGCCTCGGTTTAACTACAGATTGCATCAGCTAAAGCATTCACAGAAACTTATGCCTTCCTAAATGTACAGTTAAGTTTGCTTAAAGCAGGTATTTTAATGTTTTTAATGCTAAGGACACTCAGTTATGACAATGCTCTAGCAAGCAACCCCCTTCCTAAAATATAATTTGGCAGGCATATATTTTCATGAATAAAAATGCACTTTTACTGGTAGAAAGTCTAATATGGACTATTTAGAAAGAGAATGTTATGGATCAACAGCTTTACTTAAGTATGTTTATGCCCTAATTCAACACATGATGTGACCTATTCACTGCTAGTAGCTAAACATAGCATTTAATAACAAAAATGCATCTTTCAAAACTGAGTGCTTCTGAAGAGGCTCAAGTTGACTCACTTGATCGAGTTTCCAGTGGAATTCAGCTGGTTTGTAGTTCTCGGATTCGGTGGGTTCCTGACGCAGCAGCAGCACTAGACGACAGTTGTGTACGTACAGAGAATAGTGGTGCCTGTTCATCTCTGCAGAAGACAAATATACAAGAATAAAAACCACACTTCTGTCAATACACTTGTTTATCACATGACAGATTGCATGTTACAAATTTGTGAGTTTTTCACACTCAAATGCGGATAAACAGATTTAATGTGCACTGTACACATATCCAAGTATGCATGGATTGCTGCAGCCACACTCTCCTAGAAAACATTTAGCAATTTCCCATAAATGGGGGCATAACTGTGATGTAATCAGCCTTACATAAGGGCCAGCTGATGAGCTTTTTCTAGCACTGGGAATTTAGCTTCAATGACCAGAGAGTGAGATTCCCATTTCACAGAACTACTACAAGCAACCTTTGCATAACCTTCAAAAACATAATGATTTTTTTTTACAGCATTGCTAAATATATTGTTATACATTTTCAAACATTATATGTTTTTCTTTTTTAGTTAATGCATTCCATTCCTTTTAAAGGAAAGAAAACAAAACAATACAGCAATTTGTGTAATGACACGTATTTCAGAATATGTGTGTGCGTGTTTGAATGTAAATAACACTGGAACACTGTATATTTGGAAAAAGATTATAAGTGATTATTTTTTGGAATAGCACACATAACAGACAAATAAAAAAAAAAAAATTACAATAAAATAATAAGAAATGTCTTTACGGTCACATTTGAACAATTTAATGCATCCTTGCTGAAAAATTTATTCATTTCTTAAAAAATTATTGACCCCACACTTTTGAACAGTTGTGTATATTTATGTATATACATTTACATAAAACCAACAAAAGGAATTATTAAAGTGATTATTTTTTGTAATACTCCACATAATGCCTGGTAGATATCATGAGATGAAACTAAAATACAACAATAATAATATTAACAGAAATAAAATAACGGATTAAAAAAATAAAAATCCGCAATAAAACAGTGCGGGCAAGTACATCACTTTTATCCATTATAGTGCTAAATTAAATAAATGTGTTAACAGTGTAAATAACACATTAAATTAATCACATGAAATAACATGATTTTGACAGCCCTACTGAAGTAAAAAGATGAAGAGGACACACAAATAACACATCCCTCTCAGTCCTGTCAGTGTGTGAATGTCATTACCGGTCTTGTCAGAGTTGCAGAGTATGGTCTCCTTCTCCCTGCCTCCAGGTCCGTGTCTCATCCACACTGAGATGGTGAAGGGCTCTTTCAGGGTGGTGCTCACCACACCCTCAGGGACCTTTATGGCCTGGGTGCCATTAAACTCAAACACCTGGTCGCTGTCGTGCCCGTTGTCAGTGGGCAAGCCAACAGTCCAGTTGGCAGAGTTGCTTGGAGTAGGCAACAGCTCCACAGTGCCAGCGCTGGCACCTGGATGGGCACACAAACAGTTATTCATTAGAGTATCCCAAAACATTGTTTGCATCATGGTTCAGCATGTGCCGGTGTGATTATGGAGGTAATACGATTATGTAAATTAGTCTAAAATAGTTTGCACTTGAGTTGCTTAATGTAATAAGCACATTTAATTATCTTGATGTTAATGTAACTCAATAACAATAAGGATGTCTGGACTCACCACACAGCTTGTGCAGGGATTTTTCGGAGTACGTGTCGCGGTCACAACCCTTGCCGATGTGATTAGTCTCCAGCATGATGCTGACCTGAATGGAGGTGATTGGCTCCTCGCAGGTCTCCAGGTGCATGCTGGGGAACAGGGCTAGACTTCCTGTACCAGGCTCATATTCAATCCTTTTATTAAATCCTATCAACATCAAAGAGAAAATGTGTCATTCGCAAAACAGACTCACAACGAGTATTTAGTAACGCTTTACAATAAAGGTTGTACATGCTAATACTAGTTAAGAATGAACAATACTTAATATATGATTTACATATAATAACATTCAAAAGTTTGGGATTGGTATGATTTTGAAAAACAAAAAAAAACTGCTTTTATTTGATATAAAACAAAGTAAAAACAGTATTGTTGTGAAATATTATTACAATTTAAAATAACTATTTTCTATTTTTATACATTTTAAAAAGTAATTTATTCCTGTGATGCAAAGCTGATTTTTTTACTCCAGTCTTCGGTGTCACATGATTCTTCAGAAATCATCCTAATATGCTGATTTGGTGCTCAAGAAACATTCATAATAAAAAGAAATGTCAAAAAGAGTTATGATGCTTAATATTTCTATGGAATTCAGGATTCATTTGATGAATAGAAAATTC